>NC_056729.1:329084355-329196855 GCF_019279795.1 Protopterus annectens | reverse complement strand
CCCTACCTCCTCCATCACTTCTCTAATAAACACTACCCTATGGTTGGAAGAGTGGCCTAATGGTTAAGGTGTTTGCCTTACAAACACAAGGTACAGGGTTTGAATCTCACTGGGGATAATTGGCTAGGCTTAAAATGTCTCGCAAGGGCAGTTAGCCTAGTACTAACCTATGAACTATGAATAACCAATAAGTATTACATATATATAATATTTAATTACATTACATACATATATATATATATATATATATATATATATATAAACATAGTACAAATAGATTGATAATATATAATTCTCATCACGTATACCCGTAGTCAAGCACCACATTACAGATAAGTAGCAAGTATCCCCCCAGATTTGATAACCCACTATCTCTGTTACGGTCTCTTATCTAGAGGACACCATTTACCTGTTCAACACTTCCTGGCCATACAGAGCTCCCTAACACATAAAAGATAATTCTGGCACTGGCCATACTCTCCAACACTTTACATAAGCAGTATACTGAGCATTACCAGCAGCTTTAATAGCTCCTAAGTCCCTAACACCACTTCAACCTGTAGCTATAGATCACTCCTATTATCAATTCTTACACTCCCAATTACCTATTACTTCAAATCTGTTACCCCCTTTAACAACAAACTCCACTACACCTTTAATACTACACCTTTAATACAACACCAATCTCACACAGTTACAGATATTACCCTTGTATACACCCCACTCTTTCTGAAACTAAATAACATGTGTTACACACATCCAACCCAATTACTAAAAACATCATTCTACCCACTAATAATCTTCACTCTACTCCTACTTTCCATCCTGTCCTCCTACCACACTCAGCTTCATAACCACACCCCATCCCCTTGGTAAACAGAATCCACAGCCAATCCCATCAAACTAAAAAACTTCCCTATATCGCCATACGACCTTACCTCCTCCCAACCCTTCTCTTACTCATGCAATAAACCGTCAATCAAAACTAACCCTCACTATTCTCAAAGACAAACTAAAATAATTCACAAATTAACCAAACTCTATCTACACCTACTCCATAAGCTCACTTGTAGTGGAGACATACACCCCAATCCAGGACCCAAAACATCAGCCAACACAAACTTAAATCATCTAAATCCCCTATACCAAAGACCTACCTCAGCTCTCCTCTTCTTAAACATTAATGCAAGTATACGTAACAAAATTCAGGACCTTCATGCCCTACTAGCTCTATACAAACTGGACATCGCTGTGTTAACTGAAACATGGCTCAAACCAGAACACCACAATAATGAGAGTACTGCCTCTGGCTACAATATTATCAGAAGAGACAGATTAAAGAAAAAGGGAGGAGGTGTTGCAATATTATTCCAAAATCATCTCACCATAGAACAATTAGATTACAATACTCAAGAAGTCAAAGATGTAGAACTAATCCTTGGCAAATTAAAAATAAATTCCAAAACACGTAATTATTGCAGGTGGCTATATCCCACCAGGCAATAACATTGCTGTAATGGAAAGCTTGCTTAACTGGATCTCCAGCTCCCTTCCACATGAAACCATACTATTAGGGGACTTTAATATTGACTGACTTAACCGCTCCAGCCATAATCCCTCTATCTTTATAAACATCCACAGGTTTACCCAAACTATAACTACCCCCACTAGAATTGACAAAACATCCAAATGCCAGTCCATCTTAGACTGGATCCTGGTATCTGACCCCACTCTTGCACAGCAATCTGGCTGCTTCCAGATACCCTAAGTGACCACCATCCTAACTACCAAATTAGGAACAAATCCCAAACCATCAGCCAACCTATCCTCACAGTAGTTCAAAACAAAAAGACCTTTATAGCTACTGACTTCATCAATGCACTAAAAAGCTGGACTCCCCTAAAACAACTGTCTCTAGATGAAGCTGTGGAATACTTTAACACAACCTTCATAAAAATCTTAAGCCATCATGCACCCTCCCATACTATTAGAATAAAAACTAACTATGCCCCATGGCTAAGAAAAGATAATGAAAGAAAGGGACAAGCCCTGGATTCAATATAAAAAAAAAAAAACACTACTCTTGAGGCAAAACTATCTAGAGCTCCGTAACAAAGCCAAAAAACAAAGCAAATTAGAGAACTCTAACTACTATAAAAATATGCAAGAAAAATATGCTCACAACCCCCAAAACTCTGGGCCACAATAAATGGTATACTGCACCCAGGAAAGTCCACTACTCCAACCCCTGTGCTACCAAATAAGCACGAAAACATTCCCACACAATTTAACAAATTCTTTATCGAAACAGTCCAGACCCTTGCCAATGTCCAAAATAGTACTAGCAGCCTCACACCAATAATTACCCCTACCCAACCCAATATACAAAACAATACCCCCAGTTTTCACCTTCACCACGTGCCCACCAAGGCGATTTCTAAACTCCTTAGGAAACTTAAACCAACTACTCTAGCAGCTGATAAGCTACCAGCAGACTTCCTTCAGATATCAGCTGAAGCTATAGCCTATCCTGTCTCTATTCTCATAAATACATCTCTATCAGAATGCAAAGTACCCACCTCATGGAAAACATCACATACAATTCCACTGCACAAAGGAGGTAACTCCTTAGAGCTCACCAACTATTGCCCAATAGCAGTCCTTTATCCAAAATATTAGAAAGAGTTGTTCATACTCAACTAATGCAGTACCTCCAAAATAATAGCCTACGCTCCATAGACCAGCATGGCTTTAGACCTTCCCATAACACCACCACAGCACTACTATCATTCACCAACATAGTTAACCATCATAGAAACAAGGGTCTATTCATTTCTTCCATATTCTTAGACATATCAAAAGCCTTTAACTTGGTAAACCACAGTATGCTTCTTGAAACTCTGTCTACCCTAAATATAACTTCCTCCTCTATATCATGGTTTAACAGCTACTTATCTGGCCATCAGCAAGCAGTCCTATGGCAGGAACAGTTGTCCCCCCTGTTACCAGTAACCACAGCAGTCCCTCAAGGGTCCATCATTTTCCCTTTGCTGTCCTCTCTACTTACTAACCAGATCTTTTCATCCTCATCCACTGCCTCAGTAGTACAATACGCAGATGACACCACCCTTATATGCTCCACCCCCACCCTAAGGAAACTGCAAACCCTAACCCAAAATAACTTCACCCTAGCCGAAACTTGGTTCACTAACATTAAACTTCTTCTTAATCCCCAAAAAAAAAAAACTAATTATTTTCGGCCCAGGCAGATCTCCTCTAAATAATTATTTCACCATCAGCTCCAAAGAAAACATTCAAATCAGTCCAACCACACACACTAAACTGCTAGGTGTAGAAATAGACAATAACCTGAAATTCGACATCCACATAGCACAAACCATCAAGAAAGTTAATAAAAAGCTTGGACTCCTCTACAGGAACAAACATTTTATGACTAAACATACCAAAGCAACCATCGCAAGGACTCATCTTCTATCCACCCTCCTCTGTGCCTCTCCCATCTTGACTAATCTCTGCCAAACCGATCTAAATAAAATGGAATCTTGCTATAACAAGATTGCCAAGTGTGCTAATGAAGCCTCATATAAGTCCCACCACTGTCTATCCCTTAAGCAGCTCAATTGGCTTGAGTTGCCTCATATACTTCTACTCCATCAACTCTCTATAGCACACAAGCTCTACTATCTTCCTGAGATAACTCCAGCACTTCAGCATCTATTCCAGCCCCACATTCCCTCTAGAGCCTTAAGATCTAGTAACCAGAACCTCATAACTGTCGTCCAACATAAAAACGATGCTGGTAAATCCCTCTTTGCCAGCACAATTGCTAAAACCTGGAACACACTACCAAGCCAAATAACTTCTACTACCTCCTTTATTCAATTCAAAAACCTCCTGAAGGCCCACTATTTAAGTAACTGGCTAAGCTCATGCTACTCCCCAGGTTAATCCATACCAAGAGAATGTTTCAGGGTTTCAGGTAAGTATAAACAGTTTTCCTATGAAAGCTTGTTAACCCATTGATATTTACCTTACAAAACTTATAACTGTAAAAACAAAAAAACAAAAAAAAAAACGCTGTTTTAAGTTTATGTACCTCAAATGTTGTCTACTGGAAGAATTGTAAATCTCTAACATATTGTGTATGAATGCTATATGTATGCTCTATTTTTTCTCTCATGTATTGTATTGTGGAGCTTTTCTCCCTGGGCCTCTGCTAAAAATGGACCTGTGTCCAGTCGGACTTTCCCAGTAAACAAATGTAAAATAAAATAAAAATAAAGTAAATAAAATTTATAAAACAGGGAGAAATTGTAAATCTCTTTTCGAACAACATATAGGTAGGTGGGAGCATCACAGTCAAGGGCACCACAAGTTGTGGTGCCTGTAGGCAGTGTGACCATATTTGAAAAGGAAGGACTATTACCCTTTGAGCTATACCATTTGTGGTTAATTTACATAGGGTTGCAATACCAAGGGACTAGTTTATATAGCGGCAGTGAAGGATGTGGGCAGTATTATGTAGGTAAAATGGAGAGACGATTAAAGAAGAGAATATACAAACATTTGTATGCAATACGGAAGGCAAATACTAACAATGTACTGTTTAGACATACCATCAAATGCCCCAACTATACTGGATTTAAATTTGGAATTTTAGAGGTTTTACCTGTTGACCCTAGGGGGATGGTGGGAACTATTGCTAGAAATAAAAGAATTGCAATGGCAAGTAAGATTAAATGCTGTCCAACCCCCAGGTTTAAATGAGAACATTTCCATACTCCCTATTCTAAAGAAGAGAGCATTAGAATTGTGATTTCTCAAGTTGTTAGAACAGGCATAGGGGTTAATCAAGTATTCATTCAAGAGGTAAGGGTATGGTATATTTCTCTACCATTTTCTGATTCCTTGACATGGTTTTAAAATGTATTGTTTCTGTTTGAAACTGAGCCTTATATGCTCATATCTATATTTTAGCAGTTATATACAAGTATGAACTTTTATTAATGGTACATGTGTAAACCATATATTTTAGAATGTATTCAGTATTCCAATTAACATACATATTTATTTTTCAATAAGTGTAGGTATGTATATATAACTCTATTGGCATGAGATGCAGGAATTGTTTTGGATACATAAATGTAACATGACAATCTTATTTTAAAGTTTTATAGTATTATATACCTTTAAAAGTTGATGAGTTGACAATATTAGTTAATTTGTTAGGGTTTATAAGGAAGTTGTATTTATACTATGATTGTTCTGATGAAGTCGCATTATTAAGTGTAGAGGAACAAAAGTGCTTGATGGAGTGGACTACAATAAATTTTTATGGATTTTATGACTACGCTGCATTTTTGAACTCACACGTGTGAAGGTCTCAAACTGAGTTATTTTTTCTTTATGGTTTACTTTTCCTCTCCTTGCTGGTTTTCTTTTTTTGCACAGTATCAAAGGCATCTCCATGATTTTGCGATGGATAATGTAAACATGCACTCTTTGTTCTACACTGTGAATTTGTGTAACCATTCCTAGTTTCTCCCAATCCAATAACCCAAAATGTTAGGAAACATAATTTATTTAAAGGCTGTGATTTGAAAAATAAACTTGTATCGCTTATTTTTATAAATACATTAGAAATGTGTAACCTAATGGCTCCACACTGTGGCCAGAATATGCTAGCAATGTGTACACGTTTTGGCCATGCCAATGGCATAGAGGTCAAGGTGCTTGACAGAGCTGGTGGGGAAGGGGGTTGAGAGTACCTTCCCTGTTGGATTTCTTATTAAGCCCCAGTTGAAGCTGTGGCCAAAAGATCACTATGCCAGGGCACATGTAGGAAGAACTTTAAAGGTGTGAGAGCTGTGTGGACCACACATCATAGCCCTCCCAGTCTTCTAACATAAAACATCAGCATGCTGGAGGGGTTCCAGGTCCACTGCAAACCAGACTATAGCTCCTCATCTGCCTCTTACCACTCTGCATGTTTGGCTGGCTTCAACACCTATAGGGCTTGTACAGGGAGTCAGAGCACTCCATTTACAAGTTTTTCCAAATGGGAAACTCTCCTGGTGCATGCAACAGCATGGAGCCAGCAAGGATGGGGCATGTGAAGGACTGGAGTATAGGGACCCAGGTGGACGAACATGAAGTCAGCAGTAGCAGATGGGCCAAAATGTGCACACATTTCTCTATTCAGTATTTTCTAGTCCCAGTGTTTTAAAAGTACTTTCAGACAATATATTATACTCTGCATTTACATCTAGTTTAAATTCAATATTCTGATTGTTGATTAACAGTACTTCTTGCCAGCAATCTTACTTGCATTCTTGCTTCATTGCTTTGGAATCATTTTCAGACTTCATTGAAATAACACCTCACTGATCCTAACAAACATAAATGTTCATGCTTTTGATCAACAATGTGCAAGTTTTATTTGCTTTCACACATCTTAAAAATTACATTGTGTAGCATAGATTCTGAAAGATTTACTAATGAAGGACAATGTTTCCTTTTGAGCATACTGTCACATCTACTGCACAAAGCATGAATTTAAATTGCATGTGTAGCCTCATGGCTATATTTTATTATCTCCATTACTGTTACTGTACATCCTTACATCTCTCTCTTTTTATATCAATTTATTTTACAACACAGTCTCACTTTACTTTTCATACTTGAAATGGGAGTCAAATAAAAATGATCACCTGATATGTTCATAGGTAATTACTAGACTAATTTTACAACAGCCTTTAAAAGCCTAGCCAATAATACCCAGGATATGACAATATTATATCTTTATTCCCCAGATATGGGATGGGGTAGTATCAGGGTAGTAGGTCATTGGGTGCTGGTGCCCTGAGTCATTTTACAAACTACCTTTGTCCATAAGGGACATTGGCAGTACCCCAGGAATGAATTCACTGTTTCCTCATCCATTCATCCAAATCCTTTTGAAGAGAGTGAGTTACGGGCTTTGTTTTACAAAGATGGGAGGTTTATTCTATAGCCAAGGTAAGCTTTGGGATATGAATCTGTCTCTTTAGCAAGTTCTGTTAAGAGTCACAAAGGTTCAGGTCCATGGAATGTGTAACCCTCAAATAATTTTTCTTGCGAATATGTAACACTTTCATTAGGGCTGGATCAGAGAATGCCTTGTAGGTCAGGCATGTCACCCCTCAATAAATTATATCAGGTGGAGTAAAGGGATAAGGCCTTTAGGTCGGTCCTCATAAGATACATACATTCTTCAAGATCACATTTTTTCTTATATTTTTATTTCTATTGCATTTTATCTTATAAGCATTCTTTTCCACTGCTAATTCTTTTAAATTTGTACTAGTAATTCAATTGCACTGTAGACATCCACAGCTTTTGAAAAGGTCAGGTCCATTTCTTTTAATAGCTTGCTCCTTGTTTCATAATTTCTTGTACCATAAACTATTCAGTTTCTATTAATGAATCATGTGATTCGCCAAATGCAGTCATTAGCTCTCTCCTTCAGTTCGGAAACATACACACCTATATTCTCTTTAGGACACTGTATCATTTTAAGGAAAATGGTGAATAATTTGAAATCTTTTTTGGCTCATACTAGTTCCTGAATTTCCCTTTAATTGCTGCTATTTATAATTTCTTTTTGAAGATATAGGGACATAGCACATTGTGCCTATTTTAGGCTTCTCAGCTAATCTACTCACACTGCAGAAATAAATTGAATTTTTCATCCAAAGTTTTCATTTTTCTACAGATTTTCAAGAGTCTTATTCAGCAAAATAATTTGGGTGGGTCACTGTTTCCACATGCAAATTGTAGTCAGAAATAAACTCTTGAAATCCAACATGTTTCTTCACTTCCATAAGAACATTTCTCCAATTAGGGCAAGTAATTCTTCATTCTGACATAAAGATACCTACTCTCTGTCTCTCTCTCTCTCTCTCTCACACACACACACACACACACACACACACACACACACACACACACATATGCATATATCTATGGGTTTGTCAAGATGGTGAATAAACAGCAGAGAGACACTGAAAATGTGATAAAACCTCTATGAGAATCTCTATTTATATATATTTTATTATAATTTATTTCTAACATCTAAATAGTAACTCTCCATTCCCCATGTCTTCATGTCTTATAAGTCATATCTAGTTGGCTTGTCACATCTATTGCACATGAACTGTTTGCATACTAAACATTTTATACTTTTTTAAGTTAATATCATGCATAATGTCACCACAGAAGAATCCTGTTCTACCTTTACATAGTGTTGCTCAACTACAATTTCCTGTTTGTATCTAGATGTCTTAAGAACCATATAATATACCTTTGTAAATAATTTGTTTTTTCATGAATATCTTAAATGTATGTGCTGGAGCTTTTCTGTCCTGAAAATGGGCTTTGCCTAGTCGGACTGTCCCTGTCAACAAGACAGACAAACAAACTAATTAATTAATATTCAAAGTGAACTCTCTAAATTAAAGATGTACCACATGACATGCATCATCCAGCAGCAAAGTCCACATTTGCACAACTACAACCAATAGGAAATCACATCTTCCATGCTAGAATTGAAAGTCAAAAAGTCATAAAGTCAAGAACAACAATTAAGCAGTCCGGCTTAAACAATGAAAGAAGTTTGAAAGCGTATATGAAATCAAACAGTTGGCACTTACTAATGAGAAACTAAAAAAGGATATATGTAAAAAAATACAGAGACAGAATAGCAGTAGCTTAACTATCCTTAATCAACACACCCCAGAGCTGAGAAAATGTGTAAAGGAAAGCACTGAAGATATGCATGAATAAAATATAAAGTAGTATTGTAAGATAGATGAATAGTATGATGTTATTCTTGAGTTAACCACCAAGTGCAAAACTTTGAATGCTGAGGATAAAGCTCAAATCAAATCTTTGGAGGAAACAAACAGTACATTAACCTTTGGTCCTTATGTAAGCTTACACAAGAAATTCACAGTGCTGTAACAAACTGCAAAAGGAAACTAATTCCCACAAAAAGAATATACTCACACTAAGCATGTTTGATTGAGTCACCACCTGTGTCTGATTTTACTTCTTTATGGGAATACTTATAGTCATCAAAGTCTCAGCATTAAAAAGGTAAACAGAACAAAAGGAACTGTGGTTACCTCACTATTCTGCAACAAGAAAGGGAAAGTCGCCCTGGAAATACAAGTTCAGTAACTGAGTTAAAGACAGTTTTACTGGGGGTATGTTTACTTGTCCTGAGAATATGGTTAACTAACACAATAGTGCTGCTTTATTGTTTGGATATAAGATTGTTTTATACAAAACTTTATATAAAACTTTACATTTTTGCATTTTTACAATTTTATATTTTTACATTTCTTTGTATTTTACTTTAAAATATCAATAGGCATTAATTAACTGAGACATGTGACCTTGTCTAGAGTATAAATGAAATGGCATGAGTTACCAAATTGTTTTACCTTGAGAAAGCCCGGTAGTGACTGGGAGAAAGCGCTTGGTTTTAATTTGGAGATCTAATAAAAGCTTTTGAATAAGCTGCGTTTGTGTTGGTATTGGCCACGCAAAGGGATTTACAGCATTGTACTTAATTGTTGCTTTTCGGGTCCTGTTGTGCTGACTTTATTCTTTTGAGTTAAAGACTGAGCCACAGCTTGTAGACAAAGTGGTTAAGTGTATCAAGCAGCCTGATGTCATAGTAACTATGTACTAGGTAGGGAAACACAAAACAGCCATGTATGTACAGTGGATTTAAAAAGTGTACCCACCACTGTTAAAATGCCAGGTTCTTGTGATATAAAAAAATGAAACCACAATAAATAATTTCAAAACTTTTCCCACCTTTAATGTGACCTATAACCTGTACAATTCAATTGAAGAACAAACATTTTTTTATATTTTTTCCCCTAACAGATTTGTTTGTTTTTCAATTGAATTGTACACGTTATAGGTCACATTAAAGGTGGGACCAGTTTTGAAATGATTTATTGTGGTCTCACTTTTTATATCACAAAAACCTGCCATTTTAACAGGGGTGTGTACACTTGTTATATCCACTGTAGCTCTTGTTGAAGTCTTGTGTTCCTGCACAGACAATAACCAGTGTTAGTCCATACTCAACTGGGTAGAAAAGACAATGCCATCTGTAATGTTCTCTTTGTGGGCCAGTAATCAAGGAGCCTGAATCCTCACCACAGACAATGAAGAGGGACACTCACTTGGAACAAATCTAGATCCACACTGTATTTCCAGATGCAGCTCTCTGCATCAAGCACACTTTCCCTTAAGAGCACACAGGGAACATACTCAGTCTGGGGTCTGGGTTTTTCTGTCTCCCTCCAGCTCCCCAGTAAGACTCCCCATTGGCACAGTTATAAAGTTGAGTCCTCTGCTGAGTGTCCACGCCAAGTCCTCCACCACTCTATCTGTGAAACCAGTGCCTTATGCCCCTGCTCCAAGAAGCTGACACACACTCTTGGAAATTTGATTTGTACACACACACACACACACACACACACACACACACACACACACACACACACATCTGGGAAAGGCTGGCACAAATTTACTAGCTATGCCCTGTTCTACCCAGACTATAAGGTAGTTACACTGCCACCAGACACACCAAAGCCAGCTACTCTAAGGTTTTTACAAGGGTACCCATCTATACTGAGTGAAACTAATATTAATACAAATTATAGTGTGTGGCCAATGCAGTAAGGCTTTCGGGAGTGGCCACAGAATCACTAAATAGATATAAGTACTCTCAAAGGTTAAAATATTTTCTAAAGGACCAGCCACAGTGAAAAGTTTAAATATATTTTTAATAATAAATAATAAAATAACATGAAAATGCTAAATATCTATTTACAATAAATACCAGAGTTTCAGTCACAGGAAATATTAAAATAACATAGATGCATAGATTTACACAGACACAGAAAAACAGTACTTAACTAACCTTACTATATTTTTCTGGCTGATCTAAAGAATTACTATTCCCTGGTTACTTACTAGAGGAAGGCAGGATGAAGTAGGTGAGTGGTCTTCCTTTGTCAGGTTCCAAAAACAGACTGCCCTGAGACTCCTCTCTTATCTGGTATTAAAACATCATTGTTGTCATAGATTACAGAATGACATCACATACATCTGATCATCTGATTTTTGATTCCCATGCTACCCCCATTGCTAGAAACTGAACCAGAATTTAACACATGTATGTTACCATACACACAGATAGAGCTTTGCTGAGATGTGGTATATATCCGGAAGCTATAAAACCATAAATCACTTCCACTCTTCTTACAGGAGCTAATAAACCATTCTCTGGCACACACATTTAAACTCTGGCTAAAATCAGAATTGCAAGATACAATTGTTATGGCCTAAACCCAGTAATTTAATTTCTTCTTATTTTTCAAAGTTAGCTGGACTGAGATTAACCTCTTCTCTTCCAGTATGCTCTGTTACAACATATACATTTAATCAGTTACAATACAGTTAGGACACACTGTTGCTACATTTTTAACACAAGCAGCTTTACAAATACATTTTTCAACACAAGCATCTGTACAAATCAGTTCGATATACAATTGACATATAATTCTTTACAAAATTTCAGCTAGCTGTGCAGGCATATGTTACACATCCACTGCCCTACTTCTTCTAGCATAGCTGGCATTACCTCACATTATCACACCATTACATGCAGACCCAATCAGAGAAGACAGTATCTCATGTGTTAAAATGAAGCCTCTACTCTGTAGTTATTGAAGTGATGAAATAGAATCAAAAGGATCAAACAGAACGAGAAAACACCTTCAAGAAATGCTCCAGAATATTAAAGTTATTAACAAGGTATTGATGCTGTTAAGAAACAGAATAAAGAACTAGTAAAACTAGTGATACAGAAAGACACTCAAATAAACATGACTGTTCATGAAACGTATAACGTTAAATGGGATGCATACAGTCAGTTTAGATACTTTGCGAGAAATTGACCCAAACCGTACAATTCTGTGCAGGCTACTATGAAAAGAATGTTTCAGTTTGTGCATAATTCTGTAAATTATAGCTCTATGTGTGATACTAAAAATGTTGCACAACACAAAGAGAATAATGGTAATATTTATGTACTAATGGTATGCAGTCTAGGCAAAGCAGCCACAAAAGAAATGCATGGGAAGCAGAGAGATGTAATGAAAATGGGGAGCATTCCAAAAGGGAGTTAAAACAGAAGCCTAATGAGCAGTGGTGACTGGAGGTCTATACGACCCATCAAGCTGACACTGTCCTGGCAAGGTAGGCCAGAGAAAATATGCACCAAACTAAGGACGAGGAAATGGGCCTAGGATAGGGAGGAAGGTTCAAAGCTTGGTTACCCCTCTAGGGAAATCAGCTGCCCATGTGATGGCCACAGCCATTGTGGTCACTCATCCAACAATCCCTGTGTCTGGGTTGGGGGGCGTGTGATGTAGTAAAAGAGTTAAGCTGCTTGTGGGAAGTTGAGGCACCAGAATCAGTAGGAGTCTGACTGGAACCTATAATACAGCCAGCTTGAAAATTCCTCTGAAAGAACTAATAGAATTAATTCCTTCTCAGCAGTAAAGGCCCTGCAGAGTATGTCTTTTAAATAGTGTGAGGAATGGGTGTTTACACTACGTGTACATGAGAGAGAGAGAAAAATGTGGCCTCTCAGACAGAGAAAGAGACAGCTTGAGGGGCAGATGCCTGCGAGCAGCTCAAAAGAGAGTCACAGCTGGAAAGCTTAGAGGAGAAAGCTGGGATGGGGAAAAACTTTAGAGTGAGACTTGTAAACCAGTCACTGGAAGATGTAAGATTCAAATTTTCATTGGAGGTGAACAAAAGTTTCAAAAGAATAAGCCTTGTGGATTTTTCTGGAAATGCATTTTTTTCCAAGTGAAGTAAAAGTTACTGATATTCTACAATTTTTAGTGTTAATAATGACTTTCATACTTTGGAGACAGATCAACATTTATTAATAAGCAATTTAAATTCATTAAGGATTTGCCTGATAATAGATATTTTGGGATACATTTGGCACTGTCATAAGCCTTTGGATATGTTTAAAAGTGATTTTCGCAAACAATGTAGATTTATTCAGGACAGTTCTATGTTAGTAATGAAGCGCTGTGAAACTGTAAGTTCTAAAGGTCACTCTTCGTCTTTGTCTAGGGGTATAGCTTACATTATCACCTGCAAAACTTTTTACTTTTGGTAAATCAGTATAAAAGTTGAACAGAAGAACTTATTAATATATGAATGAAATTAAAAAGAAATGCAACTATAATGCCTTATATAGGCACCTAGTCCAATGTAATGGTTTTGCAAAGTTTTTTATTTTTTTAATTTAGATCATGCTTATTTCACAAGTTCATAGGTTCATGCATGTATACTAGGCTAACAGCCACTGGTGCCTTTAAAAGTATAGCCAAGCAGCTCAAATGTATCCTGCAAGTTTACATGCTGGCCTTCTTAAGTCTAGCCAAGCTTCCCAAATGTATCTCATAACTGTATGTGCCCAAGAGGTTATTTTAAGGTGTATATATAAACTAGGCAAGTTTATAGGCTGCCTCTGTCCATTATAGGTGCTAGACAGGGGTGTATTTCCGACTTCCCATCCACTGGTCCAGGTTCCTCTTGAATAGGGTTAAGGAAGAGCTCTGCTTTACATGGATGGAAAGCCTGTTCCATAGAAGAGAGAATTCTCTGAGACACATTCCTGTCCAACCAACATGTCCTGTTTATGTTGCAAGCAAAGTTTAATTTGTTAGATCGAATAATTCTGATGATGTTTATTTTGCTGATATGTAAAAGGTCCATCAGTGTGGGATCAAAGGATGCCTTCTATGCCAGGCATAGATCATTTATTTTCTGAGGAAGCTCTGTGGACGTTCCAGTTGTTTCAATGTGCCTGGTCAGCTACATACCAAAAGGGGCACTGTAGTCAAAGATGGGACTACTGAAGGCTGAATACAGTGGAACAATGGCCTCTTTGGACCAAAATGCCATGCCCTTGCTTTTAAGTTGAGCAACACCAAGTGATTTCCTTACTACCTTGGACACATGTTGTTCAAAAGCCAGGTCACTGTCTACATAAGTAGCCAAATCCCTGACTACTGGCTCTACTCTTAATTTCCTAGGATAGCTGACTTTCCAAATGGTGCTGCATTTCTTGGCATTGAGTTTTAAGCCATGGTTTGGCACCATTCGTTTGTCTGTGTTAGTTCTTCTTGTAGGATGTTAGTACCTGGCAGGATTCTATGACTGTTCCAAGTTTGCAATCATCTGCAGACTTGTCCAGCCAGAGGCCCTTGATACTGGGCTTGATTTTCAGGAAGTAGATGCCAAAAAGTAGTGGCCCCAGCCCAGACCACTGAGGAACTTCACTAGTGACTGGCCTCTTTGCGGATGTGGTCTGTCATATCCTAACTTCCTGGGTCCTATCTGTGAGCCAGCTGGCTATCTAGCACATGACATAGAGGTTTATTCCTATATCCATGAGTTTGTAATGTCTGAGTGGTGTACTGTACCAAATGCCTTAGCCAGGTCAAAGTAGGCAGTATGCACATTTTGCCCTCATTCATTGCCTTGGTGACTTTCTCAAAGAAGTCTACCAGGTTGAGTAGACATGATCTGCCCTTGACAAAACCAAACTGGGTTGGATCCCAGTGTTTGAAGGCTTGCTATGTCCTTATTAATAATTTCATGATAATTCTTTCCATGGCTTTGCATATGAGACTAGTCAGACGTATGAGTCTGTAGTTCCCAGGGTCCATCGATGGCCTGCCCTTTGGCAAATGGATGACTGTTGCAGTTCTCCATTTATGTGACACAAAGCCTGTCTGGAGGCTATGGTTGAACAGTAACTGCAGTGGTCCTGATAGGTTATATGTTTCAGGCTATTTAGGAGGCATCCTGGGATATTATCAGGACACATCAATGCAGTGTTTTTGGCCTTAGAGAGCACATCTAGGACCTGCTCCCTAGTGATGTTTGGGGGGTTATATTTGATGGTATTTCTTGGGGGAAAGGGGGGGGTAAAACTGAAGCTGAATTTGTTGACCACCAGATTTGCTGTATCCTCTGGCACCATATAAGTGGCTCTATTTACAATCAGTTCTACACACTGCTGTGTGCTGCCTTTGATGTTTCAGACATAGTTAAAAAAAACCTTTTGGTTTTCCTTTTTCCAGGGAGGCTATCTTTACCTCAAATTTGGCTTTAGTAGACTTAAATTTCCCTCTCATTTGATTGTTTAGATTGATGAGAGTGTTTTATCATGCTGGATATAGCCCTTCCTAATCTTGGCTATGACTTTTTTTTTCTTTATTTGTACAACCTGTTGGTGTTTGGATTCCACCAGGGTGGTTTGCTTTTTGAGTTAGCCCTGGGCTTATTTTGTGGGCACAGCAGACTCTACACATTTATTGACATGATTTTACAGGGTGTCTGAGAATAATTTCTCAATGTTTGGGAGGGCTTGAAATTTTGACCAGTTATCACTTAGTAATAGGAAGTTTGCCTTAGAATAGTTCCTAAATATTTCTGGGTTAGCCAGGATCACATAATTGATTTTTATTATGAAGGAGACAGCTTTGTGGTCTAACCTTACCAGAGAGGACACTGCACTGGGAGGGGGTGGGAGTACAGCATTCTTCCATATTTGTGAGTGCCTGGTTGAGTATGTTTGCACTCCTAGTGGGTGTATGGACTATCTAGTCCAAGGTGTTTGTGTTTACAAAGTCCATGAATCTCTGTTGTACGCTTGGAGTTGTGTAAGTATCCCAGTTTATAGTGGGATAGTTGAAGTCACCCATGAATATGGCAATAGGTTGAATGGTGATAGCCTCTAGTAAATCCAAGTATGAACTATGGGTTTCTGGGGTCATACAGGGTGACCTATAGCTTGCAATGACATGATATGAGACTTTGCCTATGGAAATCTGGAAATAAAGAAGCGCAAGCACATTGCACTGTTTGACTAGCCCTGAGGCGAGTTTGTTGTTGATACAGATTGAGACATCCCACCTTTTTGTCCCTGGCTGTGCAGTAGCTGGCCTAAATGTGGGGAAGATACTACTGGGGTGCTCTCCATGGCTTTAAACCATGTCTCAGTAACTGCACAGATGTCCACATTCTCCAGGGTTAGGAGAGTAGAGTTCCTTGTTTTGTTTCCTGGTGCTGAAAAATAACACCTTTACATTCCCTTGGGTTGATTTTTTTTTTATTATGTCGGAAGATTTGTTAGTCTGGCATTGCCTAAAAAAAGCACTATGGAGGAGGACAACATTTTAGCCAATATTTGAAAGCCTAGAAGGCAGAGGTGCAGGCCATCCTTGGCAATGCACTGTGGTTTGTTGACCATATTTTCCCATGCTGACAAATATTGTACCACCTTAGAATGACACCATAAACTAAGTCAATTATTGAAGTCAACCATCTTTTGTTCATACTGTGGCATCATCCTTCTTGAAGGTAGAATGCTGCTCAATGCTAGACACATACCAGCCTGGGACACATAGTCTGAGAGCTCCATTACATCTCTCTTCATATAGTCCAGGGAGCCACATCTCAGGTCATTTACACCTGCGTAGACTATGACTGAGTCATACTGGTACTTATGGTCTAATGACTTCAGTGCATGGATGATTTGGCAGGTCCTGGCCCCTAATAGAAAACTGACCGTGATTTTTCTCTTTATTCAGCCTGGTGAGCAGAATATCTGTATGTCTCACAGTGGAGTCTCCCATGTCTAAAATATCAGGTAATGTGCTGGCTTGCCTTATGGTCTTTACAGCTGAGATTCCAAAGGGTGTGTCTGTACGTGTTGTGTTATGATGGGTGTTGTTTTGGTAGTTTGCTTCTGGGGTTGCTAAGGATTCTTTCCATAGAATGAATGTCTAGGAGGTCTTTGGGGTTTAGAAAGGTTGTGAAGTGCCTCAGCGTACATTGATCTATGTGCTGGATCAGTACTATGTAAGATGGTGTAATACATACTATACTGACAAAGTGATTATCTTGAATGCTTTTGTGTGAAAGTCTTGCCTATTGTGACATTGTGTAATTACATTTTTCATATACTGTATCCATTTTCTAAAGATCAGTTGGTTATCAATGAACATTAAAAATTCCCACATTGTCTCAGGATATCCATATCTAACAAACTGGAGGTAGAGAAACTGGGAAAGTGCCCATCCATGATGTCAGCTCTTTTTTGGTGAACTACAAAGGGGTGGTACCTGTAGGGGTTTACAGCAGGCTAACCTGGGTGCTATAAAACCCCAGAGATGGAGATGTCAACAGCCTCATTCGCAACATGGGGTTGGAATGGCAACTATATCTGAATAAATGAGTTGCTCCAGGTCTAAATGATACATTGTCTATTAAATGTATTTTAAAATTTACATTTCCTGGTGCTGAAAAGTAACACCTTTAGACTCCCTTGGCTTGATTTTTTTTTTTTTTTTTTTGTTATTATTATGTCGGAAGATTTGTCAGTCTGGCATTGCCTCAAAAAGCAATATGAAGGAGAACAACATTTTAACCAATATTTGAAAGCCTAGAAGGCAGAGGTGCAGACCACCCTTGGCAAAGCACTGTGGTTTGTTGACCATATTCTCCCATACTGACAAATATTGTCCCACCTTAGAATGACACCATAAACTAAGTCAATTATTGAAGTCAACCATCTTTTGTTCATACTGTGGCATCATCCTTGTTGAAGGTAGAATGCTGCTCAATGCTAGACACATACCAGCCTGGGGCACATAGTCTGAGAGCTCCATTACATCTTTCTTCATATAGTCCAGGGAGCCACATCTCAGGTCATTTACACCTGCATAGACTATGACTGAGTCATACTGGTACTTGTGGTCTAATGACTTCAGTGCATGGATGACTTGGCAGGTCCTGGCCCCTGATAGAAAACTGACCGTGATTTTCTCTTTATTCATCCTGGTGAACAAAATATCTGCATGTCTCACAGTGGAGTCTCCCGTGTCTAAAATATCAGGTAATGTGCTGGCTTGCCTTATGGTCTTTACAGCTGAGATTCCAAAGGGTGTGTCTGTACGGGTTGTGTTATGCTGGGTGTTGTTTTGGTAGTGTGCTTTTGGGGTTGCTAAGGATTCTTTCCATAGAATGAATGTCTAGGAGGTCTTTGGGGTTTAGGGAGGTTGCGTTTAAGTGCCTCAGCGTACGTTGGTCTATGTGTTGGATCAGTACTATGTAAGATGATGTGATACGTACGATACTGACAAAGTGATTATCTTGAATGTTTTTGTGTGAAAGTCTTGCCTATTGTAACAATGTGTAATTACATTTTTCATATACTGTATTCATTTTCTAAAGATCAGTTGGATATCAATTAACATGAAAAATTCCCACATTGTCTCAGGATGTCCATATCTAACAAACTGGAGGTAGAGAAACTGGGAAAGTGTCCATCCATGATGTCAGCTCTTTTTTGGTGAACTACAAAGTGGTGGTACCTGCAGGGGTTTACAGCAGGCTAACTTGGGTGCTATAAAACCGCAGAGATGGAGATGTCAACAGCCTCATTCGCAACAAAGGGTTAAAATGGCAACTATATTTGAATGCATGAGTTGCTCCAGGTCTAAATGATACATTGTCTATTAAATGTATTTTAAAATTTAAATTACATGATAGGAAATTGATTTCATTTTGGGATTTGTTGATTGTTATGTGATATATCTGATGTATATGTATTCTTTTCAGATGAAATGTTTTGTTATGTTCTAAGGAAGTCTATTAAACACAAAAGTGCTAAATATGTCATATTTGAGAGTCTTTGCTTTTTTTAAACAAAAAGTGTTTTTTAGTTTTTCATTTTTTTATATTCTACAGTCTTGACCCTGCTCTGCTTTCTTGAGAAAGAAAACTCTGAACATGTGTTAAAGGGTCTTGAATTCATGAAATACATGCTGTTTGAGCTAATCTTTAGTGAAATGAAACACTTCTATGCATTTTAACATATCAGTGTAACTATAGTGTAGTTTCATGTATATTAGGGAAAGGTGTTTGTGTCATATTTTGGAGTTGCTTGACATCATTTTTCTACAGGGTACATGGTAAGGGTGATAGCCCCTTGCCTGCATTGTTGTGTGATTTGACAGGTCGCATATTTAAAGCTCTGTGGGTGTAGGAGCTTGCCCGTCTCCCCAAAGTACTTATTTTGTGTCTATGTCAGATAAATGAAAACGCAATCTCTCGAACGCTCATATGAGCGAATAATCATAACATTGAAATATGTATTGTGGGGGGCTGTGCCCCCCCACACCCCCGCTAAATATATATTCCTACTCTGAGGTTGCACTACAGTGAGGAAAGGGCAAATATCCCTCTCTTCACTGTACTGCAATCCCAAAATACCACTTCCGATGTTATGATTATTCGCTCATATGAGCGTTCGAGAGTTTTCGTTTATCTAAATTAGACCCCTTATTTTAGCTGCTTTGATGTCTTGAGAGTTGACATAGTTTTTTCTTTACAACAACTCTAAATTAATCTGCCTGGCAATAGTGTGATACTGTTCATTTTTATCCAGTTACATCAAGAACTGACAACATTTAAGAACACAAATCACTGTGAACCCACTGAAGACACACAATAAAATGTAACAAAAAAACACAGAATTTTGGGCGGGGAGGGGGGCTCCTGTTCCTCTCACACCCTCATGACTTTAAATATACCAATTCTGAGATCGCACTACATGCGGAAAAGGACAAATTCCCCTAACCCACTTTCTGCTGATCTTAGAAATACTTCCTACCAATCCAAAATTTCACAGTGTAAGTGAACTGAACACAGCCATTCACTTACAACAGTCCTATAAAACATACTTCACCAGTCACTTGCAGCTATAAATACCTTTACGTTACAAAAAAGATCTAACAGCCATATTCTATGTGCCATCTGGTAACACACACAGTGGTATATTATATGGCATTTTTCACAGCACAGTTTTTACTGCCAGAAAGTACCTTTATAGTAAATCATTTGCATACAAAAAGCAGCTTGCACACATCAGGCTCAACATATATTTGTTAACAAGACATTGAGAACATATGTGTGCCAACTGCAGATATTTACAACATTTAGTGAAAGCAAATATAATCTTGAAATTAAAGCTTTTTACTAACAAATGTTGTGCAACTGTCTGGAAAACGAATAACAAAAAGTAATAAGATTTTAACATCATAAACACTTAGAAATCCAAGAGATCAACAGAATAAATTTAAATAAACAGAACATTAAAAAGATATCATGAGACACAAACTGAACAATTTATTTCATGGAAATGTATGAGAATGACTTTATTCCCTTGCCTGGCTTCAACACCAAAATATTCTTAGCAATATTAGGCAGACATGTAACAACAATAAGGAGAAATATTGTCATCTCACAGCAAAGGTCCTCTGGTTTGATTCTCACTGGGGTGCCTTCTGTGTGAAGTCTTCATGTCTCTTTCTGTTCTCGTGGGTTTTCTCAGGATGCTCATGTTTCCTCCCACACACTGGACACTCTAAATTGTCTATAGGCGTGTGTGTGTGGTATGGAATAACAAATGCATCAAGGCTATCCACCCGATCATGTGAATGTTGGCTCTAAATGATTGTCACTGTTGATGTGACACCCCCACAACATGTGTGAAACTGAAAATGTGAAAAAGGGGTTGTGGCTTGAAAGAATAATAAAACAAAATTAAAATACAATATGTTTCAGATGTAGAGTTACTACAAAAGTGATAACTGTATTCAATGATACAGAAAAATCATATTTTAAGAATATATTGTTATTGTAGTTTTAGAACTGGATTACAGTGATACAAAATACTTTTTATAAAATGTATCTAACAAAGATTAGAATCATGCAAATAGCCATGATAAAGATGTGAAGGCACAAAGGGATAAGGGCAAAAACCTCAAAAAATTAGTTAAAATGACTGTTCCTCAACAATGTTTATTACATTTTCAAAAAAAAAACAGTCCTAACAAACTTATGAGAGGATCTAAGGGATAAAGATAATAAAATCAAAAAGATACCTAAAAAAAAAAAAAATACAGTGGTAGCATCTAAGCATATTACCAAGCACAAGAGGAATTCAGTTAAATAAATATCAACAAAGCAGAAAATTCAGTACTAGTGTTAGGTTTTTTTTTAAGAATGGGATCAAGACTGGTCAGAGTAAGCATAATGGAAGAAGAAACATATTGCTTACTTAGAGGGAAAACTACAAACATACAGACTAGATCCAGGATTCAATAAACTCTGTGTAGGCTGTGTGCAAAGCCTACACAGAATTTACATGTGTGCACAGTGGTGCGTGGCGAGCAGCAGCACGCACCACCGTGCAATGCATATTCATGCTGCATACCACGTCTAAGCAAGGGTTGGTGGCCAGCAAACTGTGTAAGCAAACACAGATAGCAATCTTCTTTAAAGCAGAGTACTTACAGTCCGTGGTTTTGCATAGAATGTCATAATGATCACCGTGGCTTCAAAGACAGCTCTCAATCTCTTAGTTCAACACATCTGCACAAAGGCCAACATAATGTGGGGACAATGACTCAGAAATAAGGACATATTTGACAGATGCCTAAGAGAAATGTGGTAGAAGTACATGTTCTTAAGGATTTGATGTATGAAACTCAAACATACCTCTAAAGAGCAAGAAATCTGGACAAAGTCAAGACTAATGGGGAGACAAAGGCTCAAAAATAGGGACAGATTTTTAACACTGCTGTTACAAACTTATAAAGTTGACAGAATAATAGGTTTTACGAAGTGTGAAACTCAAATGTTTGTCATTTTCTGACTTTTATCCACAATGACATGACAGAAGTGGCAAATTTCATGACACCCATGCAGACGGACAATAGAGGTATGACTGCTGAATCCTGCACAAATGCACTTACATGAGTGCATGGATCGTGCTATCCCTAACAGAACCAAGATGCTATCCTTCAAAAAAAAGAAGCCAATCTGGTGGTCCCCTGCCATAAACAAACTGTACAACAGGAGAAAGTAACTGCTGCAAAACAGAGTAAAATCCCATGACTGGAGGAACTCCCTGGTCAACCTCAGTAAGAAGCTGAGATCCCTCTTAAAATCCTCCAAAGCTAGTTACGAAAACAAAAACTCCACTGATTCTAAAGACAACCACAAAGCCTTCTATAGCTATGTCAAGAATCTCAATGGCAACACTCAGATCTTCTCTGAGTTACAGCACAATGGCACTAAATATACAGAACCAACTGATATTGCCAACATCCTGGAAGATAGGTTCAGTGCTAACTTTACCCCCCCCTCTCACCCCCTAAAGGGCCCATCTCTATACCGGAAGAATGCAAAGTTCCCGTAATCACGGCTGCACAGGTAAAAAACACACTCTCCAAAGCCAAGAACACAGCATCTATGGGACCTGACAACATTCCAGGCTGCATTCTACACGAACTGCAGAATGAACAGGCACCCCACTTAAGCACCATGTTCAATCATAGCCTCACCTCAGGCTTTGTGCCCACTGAATGGCGCACAGTGATGGTTATCCCACTCCACAAAGGGGGAGCCACCACGGACCCTGGGAACTACCTCCCCATTAGCCTAACGAGCCTGGGCTGCAAGGCCATGGAACGTATCATCATGGATCTTATAAATAAAGACATTGGTAATCTCTAAACCCTGGACCCCACCCAGTTCGGGTTTGTAAAAGGCAGATCATGTCTCCTAAACCTGATAGACTTTTTTGAAGCAGTCACCAAAGCTGTAGACGAGGGTATGGTGGTTCATACAGCCTATCTAGATCTCACCAAGGCTTTTGACACCATCCCCCATTATAGATAAACTCATTAAACTAGGTATAAATCTCTATGTCACAAGATGGGTTGCCAACTGGCTCACTGACAGAACCCACACTGTGAAAGTAGCAGACTCCAAATCCAACTTCAGACCAGTGACAAGTGGAGTACCACAAGGATCAGTCCAGGGTCCTCTTCTGTTTGGTATCTACTTTTCTGAAGTACAGGCTAACACAGAAGGTCTATGGCTAATGAAGTTCACAGATGACTGCAAACTAGGATCCATAATCGAAACTCCTAATGATGTGGACATCCTACAAAAGGGCCTCACGGAGACAGATGCCTGGTGTCAAAGCCATGGCCTCAAGCTCAATGCCAAAAAGTGCAGTGTCATCCCTTTTGGTAAAAACTCTGTACCCATGAGCTACCACATAGGTGGTAGTCTACTTAACACCAAAAGTGTGATAAGAGACCTTGGGACACAGGTGGACAGTAGTCTCTCCTTTGATAATCAAATTGCCACAGTAGTCAGGAAATCCTTCTACGTGGCACACCTCATCACAAAAGGTTTCTCATCCAGGAAAAAAAGAGGTCATTGTTCTCTTCTACTCGTCACTCATTAGACCCATTATAGAGTACAACGCCCCTTTTGGTATGTACCTCACAAGACATCTACAACAACTGGAAAGGCCGCAGAAATACCTCACAAAGAGGATTACTGGCCTCAAACAGATGCCCTATGCAGACCGCCTCAAAAAACTCCAGCTTTACTCCATCGCATATCACCTACTCAGAGGCGATCTCTGCCTAACATACAAAGCTATGTCAAACCCAGAACTGCTGGACATGCTCCAGTTAAAGAAATCCCAATCCATCCGAGCTACACGCTCTAGGGACCTAAACTTTGTCACCACAATAAACAGAACATGCTGGAGGGATAGATTCCTGTCCCAGAGACTTCCCATACTCTGGAACAAACTACCTATCTATATCAAACAAAGCTCCTCATTAGCACTCAAGAAAAATCTTGATGATTGGATGGGAAATAGGAAATTCACCCTGGGGATCACCTCTGTGGCTCTGCTCGACATGGGCACAGGAAAATAATTTTCTTGGGTGGCGAAAGCCAGGGTACCTTTTTGGCTAGGCTTATATAGTCCCTAGGGCCAGTAGCCTAGTACCTACCTATGATTTACCAGAAAAACAAAATTTTATGAGGAAAATATCAAAAATATGAGACAAAAATGTGGACATTCTGCAAAAATCTGGACAGCTGAGACGTATAAACTCAAATGTATGTAGTAATGAGTCACATCAGTCCTGAGATCATTACAGCAATATGGCAAAAAGCCACAGATTTGATAAGGAACACATCTGGACATCCTGTGAATATCTGGATAGCTGAGGAGGTATGGATGTGAAGAATATGGTCTAAACACAGTACAGGACACTGCATCTACAGTGCAGAGTATTCTGATATCCCATTCCTGGTATTCTCTACTGAAGCTGTGTAAATGATCTGTAACAGTACATGGACTGGATCTATGTTCAGCCATCGACTGGACTAAACATCGAATGGCTGAACATCGACCGCTAATCAACGAAGGTCCATTCAACGAATGTTCAGGTCATCAAACCTCTGAGATGGGGAAAGTAATTAGTTGTCCAACACTTCCTTGTCTCATGAATGGCAGTGTTTCAGAACACCTTTTCTACACTGTAATGAGGTCTCAGAGGTGCTATACACTGTAAGGAGGGTGTGGGGGCAAAGCTCCCCCCCACCTGGGTGGGTTTGAAACACTGCTGCGTGTGAGAGAAGGAAGTGTTGGACAACTAGTTCCTTTTCCTACCTTATGGGTTCAATGCAGTGAACATTTGCTGAATGGACATTTGCTGAATTGGGCTCAATATTCAGCTATTCAATGCTTAGTCCATTCAATGGCTGAACATAGACCCACATAGACTGCCAGGTAAAATACACATTCAGGGGAAGTGTGTGTATTGAATAGGTACACACAAATGAATTGTAGGAATGAACACATGGAAAGAGAACAGGTGAAACAACCTTATGTGCAGCATATGAGGGCATGTCAATGGCAGATGGTTGTAGCAGCAACACCAGTCACATATGTATATGGTACGGTAGGGACTGCACAGTGAAAATGTGTTTTATGTGACTATCACACAAGGTGACATAACAATGGGGACGATGTCAGTGTGATATAAACATCCTTACATAAATAATGTAGAGGACACCTATCAGGGATGTTATATACAATTTGGGTAGGGTGCATATTGTGAAGCTGTGCAAACTGATTTGCATGAATATGACTGTAATCTCAGCAGAGGTCTCTAGGAAGTGGGGCAGAGGTAAAGGCTCATGGGAAACATTAAAAGAACTAACCATAATCATGGACAATATCAGTTTAATACCACCAGTAATCCCATGCCTCTGATACAACATATAGGATATAGAGTGATAAGAGATGATTCTGCACAAACACATTTGTACAACTATTATGATATGTCCACACTCTATGAGGGTAATCACACACACTGTCCTGGCACTGCAACATCTGGTGGAGGTGTTAGGAGGGACACTGCTATACCAACATGCATCATTATGAAGAATACAGGCTAGTTGATTGGTATGCATGGCATATATACACGGCAGAATTCACACCATCACAAATGACATCTATGACATTAATATTGTCAAACACCTATGTATGTAGTGTGTGCATCAGCAGAACAGGTAGCACACATGCATCTGTTGTAACAACTTGATCGGTGTTCTGCATCATCAGACAATTGTGTATATGCCACAAAAAGAATACCTAGGTATGGCCAATAAGTTGTGTAACAGCTCACTGTGACAAAGTTATTACACTTCCATTACACATCACTGGAAGATATGTAAGGTGATACATGAAGAAGGGTGCATTGTACTCAGTTATTGGTGTGATGAAGGCTGGGAACTATGAAGGTATTTTAGCTTCTGATGTAGATGTCCTTCACATACTCAGTACCTGTATTACACACAAGGGAGTAGTCAGCACTGTGACCACATGGTGGTAGATGTTCCACTTACCATCTACCCCAGGTCACATACCTATTGGTCTGATTATAGGGTGTGATCTCCACATTATACTTGGGTTGTGTGTTTGTTTTCCTAATTTAACAAATTCCCTCACGTTTTCTTGCCACTGCAGGTGTTGTCATGGCTGTGGCAGCAGTCTTTTGTATGTGAGGATACTGTCTGTATTAATATCACAGTTGGAGAAAATGATTACCCACAATCTGTAGCTCTTCAGGCAGCTGTTTGGACACAAGATGTGTATGTCATATGTTATGTCCATCACTTAAATAATGGACAGGAAAGGGGCTTGCAGACAGCCCTGATGCCCGAACCTGATCACCGGACCAGAGATATAGGTCACTTCACACATTTCAACATAGTGAGATGCCACATATGTGAAACACTGGTCTACCCACTTGGTGATATTGCTATCTATGGTCACATATGACAGCGCTGACTGAATACCTCAGTGTGGATTTGTGTCAAATGCCTTGACCTGGTCAAGTTACACAAGATGATACTGTTGTCATCATGCATGCCCTCGATGACTTCTTTGAGGGCATCTATCAGATGTAACAGGCATTATGTAGCATTAACAACTAACATAGGTCTGCTGCACACAGCCAGAATATTACTACTGACCATTTAGAAGAGGTCCATGATGACATATTGGGCTACCTCACAGTTGAAGAGTGTCTGGATGTCTCTATACATGCATACATCAGGTGCTGCTCCCCCAACTCAGATGGATGCATGTTGATGTACACCCTTCTACAGGAACATAGCCCATGTGGAGGGTGTGTTGAAGTATGTATTCAATTGTATCAGGAAGGTGTAAGTGATGAGTCATGTGATAGGCGATCTGTGATGTTGTCACAGCCCACTGATTCTGTGCGATAGGCCTGGATGAAGGTAGGACAGTGCATACTGCCTATCTTGATCTGGCCTAGGGTTTGGGCACAATCCCCCATGAAATTATCATTGAGAAACTCTCCCAGCTAGGGATTAACCTTTATGTCATTAGATGGGTAACCAGTCTGGCTCACCGACAGAACACATAGTGTGAAATTTGGTGACTCAACCTGCACCAGTAGAGCTATTACCACTGGCAAACCTCAGGGATCTGTGCTTGGCCCTTTACTGTTTGGACTATATTTCTTGACAGTTCAGGCTGAAGTGTATGGCCTTTGGCTTAAGGAGTTTGCTGATTCTTGCATATTGGGTAGAATAATTGAGTCCACCAATGATGAGAACATAGTACAGGAGGATCTAACAGAGACAAATGATGGGTGACACAGGCACACGATCTACAGATAAATGCAGAAATGTGTATTTTTAATATTGTCCATCAGAAAATTAGAATTCCATGCTAATCACAACATTGACAACAGTCATGCTGAGCTAAAATCCAGTAATGCAAGCACTGGGAACACATGTAGATAACGATCTGAACTTCAACCACCAAGTGTCCACACTGGTATTGAAAGCCTATGTTGTGTACATCATAAGTCACGCCATCATATTGAGATCTTAGGATTGTATAACAACACTGTACTCAAACCTCATCAGAACACTAATAGAGTATAATGCTCTCTTTTGCAAGTCTCTCACCAGACACATGCAACACATGAAGAGACCACAGGGCTTTCTCATCAAGAAAACACAGGGTCTAGAAACAATGCCATGATGTATGTGCATAGATTAGAAGTCATGTTGCTGAAATCTGTCTTGTATAGGATGAGGTGGCTTCTGCCTTGCTTGCAGGCCAGTCTCTGACCTGCCCTGGTGAGAGTACTGCATATCCAAAAACCTAATATAGATGATGACATCAGCAGTGTCTGAGTAGAATATGCTAATAACAGTGCCCCACATGCTGGTGTAAAAGGCTCACTATAATGTCAAGCAACAGCACAAACACACACACACACACACACACACACACACATACATACATGCAGTGAGAATAGAACTCTACCTATCTACGTACACAGACTACATAACTCAGTACTTTACAAAAGCACCATGGCACAAGTCTGACTTTTAAAAGACTGCAGATCAACTTATATTGGATGACATCAGCAGGCCATGTTGGAGAGAAGATGTTGGGAGGCCTGCATGAAATAGATGTGTAGGCATGTGAAAGTATCAAAATACTGTCAATCCATGGCATTGGAGCAGTAACAGTAGGATACACAATTCTGCTCTTCTATCTAGGAACACACACACACACAGTTGACTGCAATGAGAACAGAACTTCTACCTAAGTACACAGACTATAGAACTCAGTATTTTATATAAGCGACATGGCACAATTCTGACTTATACAAGACTGCAGGTCAGCTTATAGTAGATGACATCAGCAGGCAATGGTGGAGAGAAGAATGTTGGGAGGCCTGCACTGGTTCACTGCTTCATAGGTGTTTACTAGCGTAATGTCCCTAGGGTGTTTACAAGCCTAACTATATAAAAACACAAGTACCCTTATTGAACATAGATAGTTGTTGCTAGCAGAGCAATTTTGTGAATAGCACTGACTGGCCCTGTCTATGAGGGACATAGGTGCCACCCCAGGTGAGAATTTACAATCAGCAATCCAGTTGTGATGGTTGGACTTGAATAAGTTCCTTGAGGAGCACTGCTTCACATGCAATGGGGGTCTATTACAGAGGAGTGTCAATCATTGTGAGATATATCCGTCTCCCCAGCATGTTCTGTTTATGTCACAGGCTAGGTTGAGATCCCTGGAGTTATTCTTGTCCCATTTGATTTGCAGATGTCTAGCATTTTCAGTAGGGCAGGGTCTGAGTCTGCTCTGTAAGCATAGGTCACCTCTCAGCAGCCTGCATGATACTGAGTACAGTGACAGGTCTTTCAGTCTTTACATGTATGTCATGCTTTGGAGTTCTTGGATTATCCTGGTCACAAACCTCTGTGCTTTCTCCAGTTGCTGCAGGTGTCTGGTGAGGTACAGACAGAAGGGAGCATTGCACTTGATTAGTGGTCTGATAAAGGTAGAGTACAGCAGAGCTATGACCTCCCTGGCCTTGGATGTGATGGCCTTATTTATGAGGTGTGCAATGTAGAATTGTGTCCCAGCACTATAGACACATAGTGACTGAAGTGTAGATTGCTATCAACATGTGTTCCCAAGTCTCATAACACTGTGTTTGAGCTTAGAGGGGTGCTATGTGTATCATAATTAGCAGGGGTACTTCATTGCCAAAGGGGGACAATGAGGCACTGATTGTTTTAAACTTCAGTCCGTGAGTTTGGCGCCAATCACTGGGGGACTCTGTATGACTGCATCCAGTTAACAGTCATCTGAAGACTTGGTAAATAATAGGCCATGTACCTTTGTCTGGGCTTCAGAGAAATAGTTTCCAAACAGTTGTGGGCCCTGCACAGATCCTTGTGGTATTCCACAGGTAAGTGGTCTAGTGGTAGAGGAGCAGTCCCCAACTTTGAGATTGTGCGTTCTGTTGGTGAGCCACTTGGCTATCCATCTTGTAATGTATGGGTTAATTCCCAAATGGGAGATTTTCTCTTTGACACTTGAATGGGGGATAGTGTCATAGGCAGTATTTCCTATTATCCCTCATCCAGGTCTTTGGGGTCAGTATCAAAGAAGTTCACTAGGTTTAATAAGCAAGATCTACCCTTGATAGAATCAACATGGGTTGAGTCAAGTGTATTGAAGTCATCTATGTCCCTGTGGATAAGGTCCATGCTGATTCCTTCCCTAGCCTTATAGATAAGTTATAGGCTTATGGGTCAATAGTTCTAATTCTGCATGTTACCTGAATGATGTGCATTGCATATCACACAACACTAGTATTAATTTCTGTACTGTAGGTGATATATGTGTGAAAAAAGTAGTGAGTCACCAGGGTTTCAGTGCTTGGAAGAGCCAACACATGGCACTATTATAAATATGTGACATGTTGTTACATAGGGCCTTCAGTTTGTTATGTTTCCACAAGTAATTTCATGTCATAGACAGGAAATGGACAGTACACAGCAATAATACATAATAATTTTTACTTTTCCATAGTATGTCAAGCAGTGGGTTTACGTGATGGTTGGCAAAGTGTTCACGCATGTGAGATATACATTTTCGATACTATTCATATTTGCACATAGCTAAGTGCACAAATGCAAGCTGCATTGCTAAAGTCTGACTGTTAGTATTGAGTGTATAAAACACACCTGCTGCTTAACTGACTCTGTGGCAGCAGATGTAAATCATTGACACATTTATTTTTGAGCCCAGATGATACTGGGTTTGAATCCAAGTATATCTAATACTTTCAAATACTTTTAAATAAACATTGATAATGTAATGACATGGGTTCTTTAAAGTAATGTGTTGCTGTGTGTTGGCACAATGCAGCAGTTTTAAGTGGCATTGCCACAGGTAACTGCAGCATTTTGTTGTTGCTCATAATTGTTGTGCATTGGTGCATGATGTGCACCTCTGTGCAAACACGGAGCCCAAAAAGTGAAGGATCCAGTCCATTGCTTTTTTAGCTATTTATGTGTGTTGTGTGTGATTCTATTTTTTGACCAGATTAAAATGGTGAAAATGGGGCAGATAGGAAAGTGGTGAAATGGGGAGCAAGCAGGGGGAAGAACAAAGGGAAAGCATACAAGAATGTGCAAGAGGAAGGTAGGAAAGACTAATGGCTATCCATTTCTTTAATAGTGTAAACTGAAAAATATGAGCAGAATATTAACTGAATTTGGACTGTCACCTCCACAAAGAGGGGTGACCACAACACAATCATGCTGTATAGCCAATTGGACAAAATCAAGTGTTGTCAACAAGACGTGTGAAATGGAGAGCTATGTATGAGACGATATTTTTTGGGACAGGTTCACATTTTATTTTTTTATTTCAGACAGGAATATTGAGGAAGGGACACAGGTATGCCTGGGTCAGGTAAGTTGGGTAGGTGAGGAAACAATTACAGACAGACAAAACAAACAACATGAGAGACAGGGATGGTGATGGACACAAAAATTTGGGGATGCCATGATTAGGGCAAGGGAAGAGAAAACCTAGGCCCATGACCATCAAGCTTGGAGACGGTGAGAATTGAGACCACTGGACTGTCATCATTGTCACCTTACTCCAGTGGTGGCTGAAATGCTTGATGTCTCCTCTTCTTCCTCCTCCTATGGAACGTAAGGGAGAGCAGCCTCTCCATCCAGCATAGGCGTGCACCAATGGTGAGGTGCACCACCTTGGCAACTCGCTGTGGGTGATGTCATCACCTCTGCTATTGCTCCCAGAGGATACCACTCGACCAGCCTCTGGTGCAGGATGACCTGAGGGCACAGGGTAGTGTACGGGCAGCAGAGGCAGTGCTGGGCAGGTTGGCTCCCAGACAGGCTGGGCATCACTGCTGGAACCGGTGGAGCAGGGACAGGCTGATCCAATGGGGCTGGCCTACCTCACTGTGTTGTGGAGCATTTAGTGATGTGATACACATTAATGACATGGACACATTTTGAAGACACATAATAAAAATAAAAAAAATAAAAAATAAAAAATATATTTTTAAAAATAAAATAAAATAAAAAATAAATAGAATAAAAGAGAGCGATAACAGTTTGGGTGAGAAAGAAAAAAAAGAGATAAAATTAGTACCATCATATGTGACATACAATGCATTACTGCAATTATAAACCTCTTTTATCTTAAGTTTTACATTTAAGTATACCTCCTAACAGATGCACACTATACTACAGATTGCTGCAAGTAATCCTCAAAGTGTTCATATATTGCACATATCCATGTTCCAGTTATACATATTACAGTTTAAAGCAAGGCATTTGTATCATTGCTATAGAGTTTTTAATTGAATGTACATATTATTGAAAAAATAACAGTATTGTATAGTCATGAATTGTGGTATTTGAACCCACAACCTCTGACTAATGTCTTATATTGGACTCTTACAATTGGTTTGCCATACAAACTACTGCATGCATACTAGTTTTACAGTTGAGACATACATGCTCAATATGATACAACTCTATAAAATACCAAAAAAAGCTATGTTTAACTTTTACGGCTACAATAACACTTCTCCTCTGCTGCATACATACCACTTGCTTCTCTCAGTCTCTCCACATAGTTTCATAGGCCTGGATATTGTACTCCCAATCCCTCGCAGCTGGAGAAATAATAGAAAAGAACAGAAGAGCATAATGCATACCAGTCTTGCCTCTATTAAGCTTTCTAAGTCTTACAAGTACTGTCTTTACTTGATACTAACACAGATGTGGGATGTCTGCAGTCCTAAATTCCTCCAAACAACGGCTGAGAGTGCCCCTTTTTCTCCTCTGTAGGTCATTAAAAGTATGCCTACATTGCTCTCCAGTGCACGGGATACCACTGGCAATGGAAACAGCCTGGGATAAACTATTCCATGCCTCAGACTAGTATCTCTGCAGAACCCTTTGGCTGTGGTGCTTTACCAGGAGTCCAATAAATATTCTGGACTCCTGGATATCCCACCTCTGTGCCCTAAACCTGGCATTTTCCTCACTAACAGCAGCCATGTCTACCAGCAGACCTAGAGCAATGGAGACTGATGCTTTTCTGCCAATTCCGGTTATCACATTTACTGGGAGTGCCCACACCTGAGCAGCACATTTGCATGATGGTAAGAGGAAATCAGCAGTGGCAAGCATTGAGGAATTAAATAATTGCAATTGGAGGGTTAATCTGACACTTAGCCTTAGTTTGAGGGGTGTCTAATGATGTAGCCTGGAAAGATATATTGGAAATTGGAAGGTAACTGTTAGGTGATTTAGTTCTTTAGGCATACACTAGGGGCACAGATGTAATGACCCGATATGTTTGTTTTTACCGTTATACAATGAAAATTGATTTTTACAATGTGGGATTCAAACTTAGGCATAAAGGACAAAACATTTTCTTCCACAGCGTTGGTTTTCCATCTTTCCCACAGAAGAAATGCTGCTCAGGCATAGTCAGGAATCATACATGAATACAGGTGAAAGTTTGAGCTGTTACACATGTATGTGTGTGACCTGACAAGGTTATTGGATATAGATCCAGTTATGTATGTGTCTTAGTTAAAGTGAAGGCCATGCATGAATACAGGTGAAAGTTTGAGCTGTTACACATGTATGTGTGTGACCTGACAAGGTTATTGGATATAGATCCAGTTATGTATGTGTCTTAGTTAAAGTGAAGGCCATGCAAGTTCAGACAGCAGAATTATACTTACAGAAATATACTACACAGTATACCCTCAGTCATACATCTGATAACACAATAATGATGTCTCACTTCTCATACATATAATTCATATCAGTCCCACTATCTAAATGGTTATAAGTGAGAATGAATATAATGGGAAGTGGAACAACAGTAGAAGTGTATGGAATATTCTATATTATTACCCAGGACCATGTGTATGGTAGTCTTACAGTTACACCTGTTGCCACAAGACAGTTGAAATAACATTTGTCTATGATTTAGTTCATTGCTATAAACTGCATTGTCACAACTGTAAAAAAAAAAAAAAAAAAAAAGTTGCACACCCTGTACTAGAACACAGGACCATCTGTACTCCAGCTTTACACTTACAGCTGCTGCTACAGGAGTAGTAACATGATATTCCCTAATTTACTAATCTTTCTTAAGGTCTCTCTGTTATCCACAATGCCAATTAGCAGAGAAGTGCCCACTAGAATTAATTGAATGTATCTTGTTTCTATTTTTGGCTGTCAGGGTCTTGTCTGATTGCTGGGTGGTCCAGTTGTCCAGTTTGCACACTGCCATGCTTCGTGCAAATGAGATAAACACAACTAAACCCACCATTCATTTCCTCTGTTCCCGTGATTGCCCTAAACACTGCATCATGAAACACTGCCCCCCACCAAAAAAAATAAAAAAAAACAAGACAGAAAAGGCAAAAATGAGAAAAAGGGACAAGTAGCTGAAATGAGGAAGATTAATCTATGACATACTCACTAGAAAATGATGGTTCACATGAGATATGTCTACATAGATCTGGATTAGAACTCTCACTCTAATGAACCTTCAGAACACAGGATGGGTGCTTTATCCCTGTTTGCCACACAAACAGCTTTGCAGCAAGGAACTCAAATCATTCAGCACACAACCAAGTGCAACATCATACAACTGTTATTTGTACATTTATTAGTTTTTGAATGTAGTGCACTTAGTGATCACACAACCTGTTATGATTTTTGCTTGCAAATATATATATCTCTTACCTCTCTGTGTTTGTTGGTCTTTCTTCAGTTATCCCTCAATAATTTGAGACATGCAGTCTGTAAGCCATCCTATATCACTGGCCTCAAAATATGTGATGATATTAACTGGAAATAATATCATATACAGTTGCCAATAAATGAAGGACAGGTTTGACGTTAATGAACACAAACTGTAAATTGTGTGCTGTTTACTTACATTTCCAACCTTACATCTAACACTTTGTAGGTCTAACCTGATACACTCACTGGATGTAGGGCAGCCTGCAGTGCTGTTGTGTTTTCCTTCTCCCAACCAGTAATCATTCACAGTTGTAATCCATTAAAAACAAACACTGAGGGAATGCCTGCACTAGTTTACATCTCCTACATGGAGCCAAGTATTTGAGATTTAGCAATTCTAATCAGTTCACATCTCATTTGTAGTTCACTGTGCTAACAGCCCTGACTCTACAGCATATAAAACGACAACCATGTAGCTAGGCAAACTGATGGTGAGCAGACGTGTTTATGTGGAGAATAATGAACATACAGTATTACTTTGGGATATATCTACACAGAGGATTACTGAAATTCAGAAGCTACATACTGCATATGCTGGAATGTAATTAAGAAATATCTGAAGCAAAGGTTTTTACACTTTTATCTGTATGCATTAGTTAGAAGTGTACTGATGTCACAAGCATGTTTGTCAAGGCATTTCACAGGGATACATGATTGCCAGTACCTTGAAATGGAATGCTCTGTGGTGAATATGTACAAATGTTTCAGGGGACAGTTCATTTGATAGCATTTTTAGTATTTCAAAGATGGTTTGTTGGCAAAATGTGTAATTTGCCTATTCATTTTTTTCAGGGGGGCCCAAAGCTGAATTACTGTTATGGCACAAACAAGGGTAGGTTGCTATTGTTACTGTCCTTTTTTGCATCCAGCCTGTTTGTATTTCACATTTCTAGATTGTTTTATGTTTCTTCAGTGGGTAATACTGAGATGCTGCCTTTTTTGTTTTATATGGGAACAGTTATTTTGTAGTTATGTGATACTTATGTGTATTATTATTCTGTTGTCTTTTAGGACACCTAGGAGTATGCAACACAGGTGTGTCAACCCTCGAAGACCACCCTTCACTGATGCTGAGAATCAAGTGATAGTGGATGCTGTTAGGAAATATGGTGTCTTCCTGCTTGAAAGGGGACGTGGAGATATGGTATGTAGAATGAAAATTTGTTGGCAGATTGTGGATAATGTGAATGCCATGGGTGGCCATGGCAGAACATATGAGCAGGTGCAACATAGGGCTACCGACATGATCACATCTGCATGGAGGAGAGCAGCTGCAGTGGGCTGTGACTGGATGGGTACTGGGGGATAGTCTGCGATGGAGCCACCAATAATACCAAATGAATTCCTGCCCACTGTCAGGGATCCAGACAGCTAGCAGAAGAGTGTAGAAAAGCATGTACTCCATGTCAGAGCAACAGTTTCAGTGACAGCAAGCATGTCCCAGGAGGAGCTTCCAGGCAGGCTTTGCTATCTCAACTGCTGAATACTGTTGTAAAGCAAAACAACTGAAATTAATACTTTAATTCTGTATCACAAAAATTTATTTTGGGGATTGAAGGCTGCTACAGATAACATTTTCTGCTTGATTAGCTTAGGGTGGAGTTCTTAGCCAAGTTCTTGTTGAAATTATAGTTAATGGACATATAAAGGAGTAAATGTATTACCATCATGTTACTGTTAATTGTGATGATGTTGCTCTTACCTGTTGCTTAACGTTTTCCAGGACCATCTGGCTTGGAGAGGAGAACCTAATCTGCAAATGGTAAGCCAAACATTTTTATGTCAGTATTACTGAACAATGTAAAGAAATATTTTACACTGTTATGATGTCAGGGCTGTTGTGTTTATTGCTGTACTGTCTGTAATTATAGCACCACTGTTAGTTTGTTAGCATATACTGGATTATAGTAGTGCAGGTATTAAATAAACAACAAACACAAGAAAAAATTATCACAGATGATCCTGACAGAGAAGTCTGGGACCTCTACTACCTAATGTCAGTGTATCAGCAGACTTAGATAATGATGGTGGCCAAACAGAATCACTGTTGGGAATGCAGAGGTTGAATATGACACTGAGGCTGACATACAGCCACCCCCTGCAATTCCATTGGATACAGCCAGTAGGCAGTCTACTCATTCGAGAGAGCCCACACATATTGGACAGGTTGAGGGCAAGGCCACTGATCAGGGAAGTATGGTTACTGCAGCTTCAGTGCCTGTTGACTCTGCCTGTAGCTAAAGTGTGGGTGAGGTGCCACACGGAAGGGTTGTAGTGCTTAGAGGAGGCCTGTTGGCCCTCTTCCACCTGATCTAGGTGTCTCTTCCTTTGCCACTCAATGTATGTTTAGAGCCATCATGGAGGCACAAGTATATTTCCATAGGTGCTCCAGACAAATACTCAGTGTTGTAGATGTAGCACAGGCTGACTTGCATGACTGCCTCCACTGTGTTGCTGATTCAATGGATTGGATGAATAACACATTGGAATGAGGGGTGTCTGTGTTGGATTGAGGGGTGTCTGTCATTGAACGAGTGTTGTCTGTGATGAAACATCTGCTGGGAGGGGAATGGCATCCTCGTGGGCATAGGTCAGCCACATTATCTGATGTTAGCCAATGTGCCCATGCCTGATCATGCTCCCATAGTGGCAGTACTTCCACGGCTCCGTCAGTGGGTGATCTGTCCACACCCAGATGTGGCAGGCCATGGGGCCATGGTTCTGGGCATCCCTGTGAAGGGACCTCATCCAGCAGACATCAGTCACATTCAGGTATTGGCAGTGCATCTGACCGTGGACATGAATGTGCCAGTGCAAATTCTGGCAGAGCCAGTTCTTGTGGTCAGGAACAACCATGATGAACTGCCACTTCTACCATGCACAGCTCACACATGTCCCACATACCAAGACACAGAGCTTGGCTGTGGTCATGCAGACACACACCAATTTCACCTGGAGGATGCTTACAGACACACACACAATGGTTACATGGTTCAGCTGTGCAGCTTAAAACTCATTTTGTCTCACTGGCCATTTGTCGGTTTATCCAAATGTCTGCCTGCTTCTCTTTCTTATTCACACACACTCACTGACCTTTTGTGTCAGCCTAGGCTTCCTGCCCCCCCCCCAACACACACACACACACACACACACACACACACACACACACACAAAACACCCTGTGCAAGTGATGATAACTGTGCCATATCACTGTTTTCTACCTTTTGGACTCAGGGATACATAAACTCTGTGTTTGATGCTCAGGATGTATAGCTGACTTAGTGCTCAGTATATCTGGATTTGTGGTGCTGAACTTGTAATTGTACCTTTGACTTATATTGGTCTCAAAATGTTAGACAGTTGATAACATCAACATTTCTCATCTTTATTGTGAATGATCTTGTGAGGGTTGTGATGTCTGAATCTGCAATGTGTATCATTACTTTATAACTTCTCTCTTTAAATAGCTGTGATGGCTTATTGGTTAACTGCTGTGACTATAGGGTACAGGGTCCTGGGTTCAAAACCTGCAAGGGCTGTTTATTTTGTCACATATGGACAGACTCAAAAAACTCCAACTATTTTCTCTCTCATATCGCCTACTTAGAGCCGATCTCTGCTTGACTTACAAAGCCATGTCTGACCCAGCTCTGTTAGAAATGCTACATCTAAAGAAACCCTAATCCCTCTGCACCACACACTCCAGAGACCTTAACCTCATTAACACAATTAACAGAATATGCTGGAGGGACAGGTTCATAACCCAGAGACTGCCCATGCTATGGAACAGACTTCCCATACATGTCAAGCAGAGCACCTCACTGGCCCTCTTCAAGAGAAATCTGGATGGGAAATAGAAAATTCACACCAGGGATCACTTCAGTGGCTCTACTTGACAGAGGCACTAGGAACTAAGGTTGGGTGGCACGATGCCAGGGTAATCCTATGGGCTAGGCTTGTAAAGGTTCCAGGGCCATTAGCCTAGTACACACCTATGAACCTATAATGATTTTCCAGTACAAACGTATGGTGCTAAACTGAGGGCATGCAGTGAGCGTCAGTACTTTAGAGAGGTAAGACTGTGTGAATCGTTGATGCCTTAGGCCTACTACTTAATAATGGACACATATACATCAATTAAGTCTCTACTGTAACATGTTAAGGTCATATCTGTACAAATCTCCCACCTTTTACTTGCTTACAGTACCGGTTAATGAAACACAGGGATATTCCACTCATTCATATTATTACACAATACACTCCAGGTTCAGGACTACCTTGTAAATGCAGCAGTTGCCACACTTTTAGTTCAGGGCTGACTCTGTCTGATGCAAGCAGTACACAGCCAATACATGGGAGGATAAAGATTGTGAGAGTTGCCTGGTATCAATGTTAGCATATGTATGTATGTAAGAGGAAGGTTTTTGGCCCTTAGGTGGTGAGTGTGCTACATGTTGTCTCTTGGCTAATGCAAGGACATATTGAGCATGCCTATGTCTGCCTACTCTCACAGCAGCTGGTGGTCCCCCCTCAGACACCTCATCTGCATGTGGCTATGGTGACCTTGTCACTGATAGTGGGATGTGTACTCCTTCCCCTTGCTGATCCTGCTGAAGCTGTTTTCTCAGAATGATGTTGTTTAGCATGGCACATACTGTGAATATTTCAGTACATGTCCATGGATTGTACTGCAGGGCTCCTCCAGATGTATCTAGGCACCAAAACCGCAACTTCAGCAGCCCAAACACATGCTCTATGATGTTTCTGGTTTGAGTGTCTGCCTCATTATGGAATTCTTCAGTGGCTGTGTGTGCATTTCTGATGGGTGTCATTAGCCATAGTTCCAGTGCATATCATGCATCTCCCAGTAAATGACCCTGTGGGATACCCCCCAGTGAACATCTGATACAGTTGGGAGGTGTGCCAGATATGTGAGTTGTAGTAACTGCCTGGGTTGCCAGCACATGTAGTCAAGATGATTCCCTTGGCATTACACACGACTTGGTAGCTAATACAGTGGAAGCCCTTTCTGTTTATGTACTGTAAAGCCTACCCTGTTCCTTGGGTGGTGCCTTAATTTCTATATGTGTGCAAGCTATGGCACCCAGTACTTCAGGATAGTGTGCTACAAAGTAGGACTCCTGCATATTTCTGGCCCTCTTCTCAGGAGTATGGGAAAAATATATGTGGTCACTGGAATGTTGGAGCACAGCATTCAAGTACTGATGGAGGATCCTGGATTCTGACACCTGTGGTACCCCCAGCATATCCTTTGCTGGTCTCTGAAATGTACCTGTAGTTAAGATTCTAAGTGCTACACATACCTTTATCTCCACTGGGATGGGTTCCCCTCGGTTGCCTCTGGCTCTGAGTTGAGGACAACAGAGGTTGCAGAGCTCCTGTAGTGTGCCTCTATCCTCCCTGTGGAGCTCTACAATTTCCACAATGTATAGGTTGTGGTAAGTTAAATGGGGCCTGAACACTCTAGTCTTCTCCTTCTTGGCCTACGTCTATTGGCAGCAACAGCAGCATAGACACAAGCCTGTTGTACATACAAAGGAATTAAAGCAACAGCAGCCCTTAACATTCTTTCCATTTAGAGTCCTTTCCATGGGTGTATTCCAACAGGTTTTGGAATTTGCAGGGAAAACCAACACTGATCTTCATAGTTGCTTTATAGCTTGCTGAACAGCTCCTCCATGTTGGATTGGTTGATTAGCATACAATTCAGTTGCTTATGCTGTAATTAGCATTCCACGGGGTTTACCTTGTTTAAGCAGTGGTGCATGGCTCTACAAACCATATAAAGCCACTTACTGAATCTAAAGCACTGTGCTACCATGTAGGCTTTACTGAATTTGGCTGTAGGTCTTATAAAATTATGAAAAAATAGAGATAAAAATATATTATCTTTTATTCAGAATAACATCAGTAATGATCATGACTGCAAATGAAATTGGGGAAATAGTCCTTCTTAGGAAAAAAAATACTACATTGATGGGGGAATTCCCTCAAAATGTAGTGCTTACCAAAATGAAACCATGCTGTATATACTGTATTGATTTGAATGCTTTTGAACTGTGAGCTTAAATGTTTTATGTTCTACTCTGTACAATCATTTTGTAATTTTTGTATGCACCTAATTTGTCTGTATTGGAGCTTTTCTCCCCAGGACTCCATTGAAAACGGGTTCTTTTGGCCCAATGGACTATCCTGGTAAACCAACTGCAAATAAATAAAATAAATAAATAAATAAGAAGAAGCATAACATTACATGATCTGCCTAACCAACATAGTTACATAGCCTACAGTTTGAATAATTCATGTGTGTATGTATGCAAGTATTATTTATTTGCTTTTGTTTTGTCAGGAAAGTCTGATTAGGCAAATTCTCTTTACAGCCCAGGGAGAAAAGCTCCAACAACCAATATAAGTACAGACTAACAATAATATTAAATACAATTTTACAACAAGAAAAAAAGAAAAGAAAAAAATCATAGATTAACATAAAATGACCGCATGAAATGAGATATAAAAGAATACATGATATATTAAAGAAGATATATGCATATTCTATGAGGTGTATCCAGTTAGTGTCTGTAAAGAACTGAAGTTATGCCCCCCTGCACCACCTTTCAAATACATACTAAGTCTAACCCTGCCCCAACCCTAACCCTGCACCTTACCTTAGAAGGACCATTTCTGTAACACTGCCACTAAATAAGACAGGCTCAGACACACACTACATAGACCATGAACCACAACAGTAAACCCATCCCCTTATCTAACCCTTACTCTAACTTGCATATGATCACACAGAAACACACACATACACACACACTCCTAATCCATAATGCTGAAAATGTCAATATATCCAAAAGATTCAGAATCAAAAAAGACAAACCCCACTTAACTGTTCACCTACAGAGGGACTGGGGTTGGCATACTGGTTAAGGTGTTTACCTTACAGACAAGAAATACAGGATATGATTCTCACCAAGGGAAACTGGCTAGACTCAAAATAAGCCACAAGGGCAACTACCTATTACTTACCAATGACTAAACATTATCTAAAAACACTACACTCAACAAAACACATTACTTTTTCCAATCCCAGCACACTTTTAACAAAACAGTCATTTGACCATGACACACACACACCTAAATATATAGGTTCCATAGTCAACAACAAAGTCAACATTTAAAAAAATATATCACAGTTGATCATATGTAGGCATTTTTTTCAGTATGAGATCACTGTACATAAGGGATCGAAGACTTCACCATTTCCCCACTGGACTGTGATCTCAAAGATGGTATATATAATTATTGGGGGTGTGATGGGTGCAAGGGGGCTTCCCCCTCAAAAAAGTAGATTTTGCTTTTCTTTGAATCTTTGTAAATTGAAGTACTGTGCATTCTAATCAGTATGATTCAAACACTTTTAAGAATATGATAGTCACTTTAAGTTTAGATATTCTGAGTGTCTGTCACAGTCTCCTCTGTCTCTCTCTCTATATAAAGATAGATATAGAGGCATAGATATACCTACACATTACAGGCAACACATTTTATCTACAAAAAGTGTCACAATTAATCTAAAGCACATTTGATCTAAAACACAAATGACCAAACCACACTTCATAGAAAACTATGTAAGGCTATAGAAAATGACTGCCGTTGTGTTTTTTAATTATTGAAATTACAATGCAAATTAGTGTTGATCAGTACTGATGCCTTACTAATGCCCACTGTTATGTTGTTTCTTTATCTGTAGAAGTTTGTGTGTTCACCTGCAGTTAGAGTTAGAATATTTAATTAAGGGGTGTGGGGGACAAATCCCCCAAATAAGGGGTACAGGGGGGGCGTGCCCCCCAGCAAAAAAAAAAAGTAGTAGTAGTTTTGGAGAAGTATTTGCTGTTAATGAAGTTTTAGATATAATGTGGTTTGAATAATTGTGTTTTAGATTACATCTATGTATTAAATTAAATTTTTAGATGATTTGTGATTAGATGAAAAGATGCCTTATATAAATCATTATAAACTCATATATATATATATATATATATATATATATATATATATATATATATATATATATGTGTGTGTGTGTGTGTGTGTAGACCCTCATGTAGCCCACACTTGATTCTTCTTTCTCATTTAATGGTTCATTCTACATCTGTACTGTAAAATTTGGAACCATAATTGCTAATTCTTAGTCAATATGTATTGTTTTCAGCAGGTTATGGCCAAAAAGGGAATATTTATTAATTGATCCACATACCTGATCGGCATCTGCATGTTTAAATAAATAAATATGCTGCCACGTGTAGCTAGCCTACAGATATTAGCTTAATTCTATCATAAAAAGTAAGTGACAGAACAATGTCAAATGATTTGGTGAACTTTAAAAATATCAAATACAGTTATATAACATACTAAGAGAAGAAATGTTTTTCATAGGCTCGGAGGGTGATTTCTTTAAGTGTATCAGAAAGTGATTTAAGATACAGCAGAATTTCATGATCTAATATAGCATACATACTGTTGTATTCCTAGTGAGCAAGGGAAAAGCTGACATAATAGAAATTTAAACAAAAGAGTAAGCAAGTTGAAAGGACATCAGGAAAGTACAAACATAAACTATTAAACAAAACAGAACCAAAGATGAATCGGAGGTGAAGGATAACTACACTAACTGTTTAAAATGTTGGAACTCGCAATGCCAAGTCCTACAATATGGAGACCGAATGACCAAAAATCTGTAATTACGTATTTTAAGTCCAAGATCGCCATTTCTCAGAATATTCCCTTTTCTCTGAGGCATTGTGATCTTAGAGATGTTTTATATAAGCTTGAGGGATAGGGGCTTGCCCCCTCTGCAAAAAAACATGTTTAAAGGAGAAAAATGACATTCAGTATTCAGTCTACTTCTGTCATAATCTTTTTTTTCCGTATTTAAAGACTTGTCATTGTGAGTCCCAACATTTCAATAGGGAGGCATTAAATACAAAGAAAGGTTTAAAGTAAGAGAGCTGCTCACAACACATCTAAGATGCATGGCAATAAGAAAAGGGTTGAGAGGATATCATTAAAATAATTAATGGAAATACCAAGGAAAACTGTACTGTAGAATGGAGATGAACTACCGTAGAAAGATTTTAAACCCCTTCTTTTGACTGAGGTTACAACAAACTGTGATTTCCCAGTTTGCTAAAGCCAAATTAGTCAGTAATATATTAGTTTGGTAACAGGTACAGATACAAATACACAGGTATCTGGGATTTGTAATTTTATAGAAATCCTTACAGATTGTATAAATACACTTAATAATCTGTGCAGATCCTACTCTGCTATAGCATACAACCCTTCTGAATATTGTTTTCTCTGGTTCAGCTTTAGACTTACATCTTTAATGTAGAATTTCACTTGACTGAGCATGGGTTTGCTGAATATATACTTTTCTGAGACATTTAGATAAATTCAAACATTTGAAAAACAAATCACGCTTTTTAAAATACTACAAAAATAATAATATAGCTTACTGCAGAGTATGGCAAGCCTGCATATAAGTAAGACAGATAAGGAACATGAATTTCCAAAACTTAAAATATACTCTAATACTTGTTAATTCTATTGTGCACAAATTATTCCTGGATACCGCTGTAATAAAAGCACAACAGAATTCTTTCTATTCAGCTCAGAGTTGAAGAGTTAGAAAAGCAAACAAGCACTTTGAAAGATAATACCTGAACTACCAACAAAGAAGTTCAAGAAACTGTGCACATAATAACTGAACCTCTGGTTATGAAGGTGCCCTGAATGCATACTGCTTTGGGTCAGTGAGGGCAAGAAGCAACTGTAGAAAATTATAAGACGTTATTGCTGCTCACCAATTTCTGTGTCAGAAGGTCAACTGGATAAAAGTTATAGCCTCAGATAACCTCTCTGTGACTCCACAAGAAAAATAAACTGAGCAGAAATTCCCATGAGTCTTTGCATGTACAACAGCCAGGCTGAGGTAATCAAGGTTCAGTCATGCTGGATCCAGATATGGAAGGAAGATAGTAGTGCATGAAGGACTTAACCTCTTTGTTACAGAGTTGGACATTTGAAATCAGTGCAAACATAACTTTGTGATAGTGGTACATGCAGATGAAAAAGACATTTAGAGTACCCTTACCACACATTCTGATGAACTGCAAGAACTTGCAGCTGAGCCAAGAGACACAAAATATTGTAGAGGCAACCAAGAGACTCAAAAAGAAGACCTGCAAGTGCAGTGAGTTAATCAGGAGGTTAGAGGGAGAAAACAAAATCTCCTCTTTAAAGGATTCCTGAACTTGAGGAGAGGACGATTAATTTATGGAATAGAGGCTAGTGGCATGGACAGGAATACTGAAGGAGAAACTGAAATTAAAACAAGAACAAAGAACAATTTTCCCTACGAGTCTAGGGAAGAAGATCACACATCTCATTGTGGTGCAATTTGAATTACTATATTCTCCAGTGGAATCCATATAAGCTATGTCAGATGGCTCAGTATGCTCTTGATGAGCTGCACACAGGTAAAAATATATAGCTTTTTCCTTTTCAATCCACTGTTTTGGATAATGTGGGAGACAGTAGTCTTACAACATGGAGTTGGTTGTTTATTTTATGTTGCTATTTGGTTTTTCTTTTGATTTTTAGAGAAGTTGGTCTGGTCATCTCAAAATGTAGCCAAGAATGCACTGTGATTAGGGTGTGGTCAAGACGCCAGGCTGCTGACAGCTCTGAGAGACATCTTCTCGGACTTTTATTTATTTTGACAGGATGTATCTACTTTAAAGATTCAAACACCCAAACAAGTAATATTTTTGCTTTTTGATTGCTACTAAACCACATATTTTGACTTTTAGATTCCTCTTCTATTAAAACATTTTAAAGCATTTTCTTCTCAGATAAATTCTGTATTATATATTAAGATGACTCATTTAAAGGCAACCATCCAAGATAACATGAGGCAAGCCTTAAGTATCTATTAGCTATTGTAGAAAATGGGCAAATTAGACAACACAATAAACCATATTAGGGAAGACTGCAACAACAACAAAAAATAATATCCAAAGAGATATGATAAAACAGCAAAGCACCAAAATGAATGCTATTGAGGAATCACTGAATGGCCTTAGAGGAAGAATGAATTACAGACTGAATTCTTGCTTGAGCAAAACACCTGACTCCTTCAGGATTTAGATGACCTAGAAAGCAGGGACAGGAGAAATAATCTAAGGATGCATGTTGCTCCTGAAAATATGGAAGGATTCTAACACAGTAAACGTTCTCGCTACATGGTTACCAGAAATTTTCAACGTACCTGAGGTTTTCTATCCTGGTATGTAGGAGCTGATATGTCTCTAAGATCACACAGTGTGACTATCACCTATATGATCCAGTCTGTGAACTACTAAACAGTCATGTGCAGGTTGGACTGATGGTGGTATAATTATATGCACTAACACAGAAAGTAGCAGTGCAGCAAGCAGGCAGGAACCAGAGCATTGCTTCTGAAAATAAACACTATTATATGCTGCTCTACTATAACTACTGCTATCATAAACTTATGGTTATCTGTTCACTGACAGTTTCTGACATTCAGCTGACCAAGCGCAGCAGTAGAAAGAGGTAAAGTTATGTGTTATCTTTAAAAAAATTTCCCCAACATTGATATGAATACACAAAAGCTACCTTACAGAACATGAATAGCTTTTGAAGTTAGGGTATATCTTGGTGGGATATGCAGGTCTTCCAAAATGAAGTGAGACAGGCATGTGCATTTTAGTGGAATGTCCTAGAGTTGACAATGTCATAAAAAGATAACTTTGGGAAATATGTGACACTCAAAAGAAGGGCATGTGGCAAGAAGATTATCCTGATTAATAATCACTTACCTCCAGTGCCAAAAGTTACTGAGGCTATCTCTATATTGATGGAATGGATTATATTCAGAGACGGAGCAGCATTTTTGATAGATGACTGGAATACAGCGATGGAGGTAAGGGATATCCAGGCAGGATTAGGGCAATGATGCTTTCTGCTTTGCTGAGGTATTTAGCTAGATATTTTAAATCAAGGGGCTTGCAGACCTAATTAAAAAGTTAATCCAACTGCCACCAATTTACATACAATTTCTTTAAATACAGTTCACACTCTAGATTACATAAAACTATTATAACTATAGTAAGCTTATTTAAAATGAGACAGATGGATAGGACTTATCAGCCTGTCTGAACATGCACCTGTGATGTTTTCTGTTGGCTGGAAGAATCCCCAGGCAAAATATATAGGAAGCTTAAATAGCAGGCATGTAGAAGAAATACTTTAAAGACTGTCTAAAGGGTAGAAATCTGCAACTAGTGGGGTTGGTAGGGAATGGAATATCTTTACGACTGCCTTATTTTGCACAGTTGCACGCAAACACACACACACACACACATATATATATTTTTGAGGTAGAAAAATGTGCATGGTGCTTAAATAAGATAGTTTGATGGAAAACTATGTCTCTTGAATGGGACTGCACAACCCATGGCAACAGACTGAGATGTTCAGCAATTAGCATTAAAAGACAAGACCAATGATATTATTGATTAAAAGTCTGAATACATCAAGAAAGTGACATCCCTAGCTATGAGATTACTGAATCAAACTGTGGAAAGATTAATTTCAAAACAATGACATCCCTGTACTCAGGAAATACTACACTCTCTGAATGAAATTATGTGATGATTTGCAAATTCTTATAGAAGTTATATAGCAAAGTAGCAACTGCTGTGGGGGTTGTCAACTGTTGGAGGAATAACTTGAAGATCTACCAATCCCATGGTTATTCAAGAATCAGAAAAATGTTGTACTAGCCCCAATAAGTAGCAGAAGTTATCAAAGTGCTGGTGATAGCAAAAAGAAGCAAGACTCCTGATGGTGATAGCATACCTACTATAATTTAGGATTAAAAAATGTACAAGGTTATTTCTTTTGGTAGCTAATGTGATACTTCAAGGTGTGAGATTCCACCAATTTAGAAAGAGGGGAAATACTTCAGTTATTCTAAAACCTGAAAGGAACCCCATGGTACCAGATTCTTAAAAGCCTATATCAGTTAAATGTGGACTATTAATTACTTATAGCCATTATCTCAGCCCACATGGCCCCCAATATAAACAACTGCATTATTGAACTTGGACGAGGTGAGATTCATAAGGCAAAGATGAATGTTAGTAATACTGTAACACACAGAATGCAGTAATTATACTCTGATATCTGGAAAAACACAAATCAGTTAAGTGCTACTATAGCACGAGACCCAAATCTTAACAAATGTTAACCACCCCCTGCATAACTTATTAAGGATGGGTCTTACACTAGGCAGTGAAATTTGCCAGTACTGACCAGCAAATAACAACAATTTGTTTGTCCCTGTTGTCTGTGCCAGTAAAGGGTCCCTAACTTCCTCTTATAAACTTAAAAAGTTGCTAGAATAACATGATTTGTGTTCTTCAGCATTTTTTTGAAAAATATGAAGTCTGAAACTCAATTATAGGCCATTATTTAGTGACTTCAATCCTCTGATTTGTCAGAAAACCAAACATTTTATGAGGAATAGACCAAGCACATGAGGCAAAAATTTGGACATTCTAAGACCTGGAGAGTTGACAGTCACAGATGGTAAGTATAAACACAAAAGACTGAGTTACAATGACTTTCTGGCAGTGCTTGCTAAGTGATTTATAGCTTTGAAAGCCAGCAAAACACTTACCAATTTCTGTAACCAGTAGTACGTGGTGCCAATAAAGCTCCATACACTACAAAGAATTATGATTAGATCTCCAATCCTAATCTTTAAGTGTGATATCCATGCCTTGAACATATAACAAGCAGGTCATGATCAGCAACCTGCTCATAGTTCTCTATATTATAACACTAATGTTACTTTTGGTTGGCTTTAATGTTGAAAAAGCATTCAACATAGTTGGCTTGAACTATTTATTTAAAGCTCTGGAAAGATTTGTTTTTCCACAGTAGTTAATCTGCCTCCTGCAAGACTTTTATGACGGAGCACAAACCAGAGCAAGACTAGGATCAAGATGTTATGGAACATTCAGGACTGATCATGGGATAAGATAAAGATGCCCTCTGTTCCCTATTTTATTTACCCTATATACTGGGCCACTGGTGATAAAGGTGGTCAGATCTGGGTACAAACTGAGAAATGCTGAAAACAACATATTATTGTTTGTTTACAACTTCATGGTCTGCATGAAGAAACCAGATGAGGACTTGTCTACAATATTCAGTAAGCTGTTAATCCTGGGTCAGTTTTCTGGATACCAAATCAACAGAATGAAAATGAAAGTAATAGGTATCAATGAATGTTTAGTCCCAAAAAGTGTACAGAATGCATGCTTCTGGTAGGACATCATTCAGTGAGATGCCCAAGTATTTCCCTAGCTGATTTTGTGTGTGTGTGTGTGTGTGTGTGTGTGTGTGTGTGTTTGTGTGTACTATCGCCTTGGACAATTACATAGGATTAAAAAATAAAACTAGGATCTTTCTGAGGGGGAGATACTATACTCTGAATTTCTGCAAAAAGTAGATTTGTAGACAATGTTATCTGATTCATTATATTTATCACACTTGTTTATTCATCCCACTTATGTGGGCATCTAAAGAGATTTGAGAAAAAGGTGCACTAATTTCCTTGGGACAGGAGCAATGCATACAGTAAGCTGGAATAAGCTTACAATACTTGCTAGACTAGGGGGATGTGTAGTTTCTGACCTAGATTTACTTGACAGCTGCCCTGGAGTCTATCCATAATATACTGAATAAAGATTATAATGCATCATGAAAGATTTTATAAAATGAGGTAGAAGGGTTCTATCAACTGGTGAAATTACAATAAGGACAAGGCCCTCCAGTGTCAGGCTGTAGTTACCAAACTGTGTGAAAAGTTGTGAAAATTATTAAAATCAGAGCAGGTTAATGAGATGGGTAGATGTTTTGATGCCAGTTCCATTCACCATGACCTGGGTACAGAATAGAGTAAACATGATTAAAAAGTTGAGCAGTATATCATCCATAATCTGCTGGGAGCATCTTATCCTCAGACAATAGGGGTCTATATTACGTAATCAAAAATTAACTTAGTCAAACTGGATTTAATATCGATATTCACTTCATTGAACTCGGTCTTGTGGGGGGGCTGTGCCCCCCCACCCCCACTAATTAAATATACCAACTCCGAGATTGCACTACAGTGAGGAAAGGGCAAATTTTACAGTCTTCACTGTACCGCAATCTCACTGTCAGAAGTTCGATGAAGTGAATTTCGATATTAAATTCAGTTTGACTAAGTTAATTTTCAGTTATGTAATATAGACCCAACAATGGATACCAAGTAGAAACCAGCTCAGACTGATATTTAATATGAGAAAGGCAGATAAACTGAAATATGATAGGCTCATATCTATAACTTTTGACAGACAGTAGGGAAGATAAATCTCCATTAGCTGAAAGGGTCTTACAGGCAAAATGTCGTCCCTACATGATACAGAAAAAAAGACTCAATTAGCTTGGCATATTATATTCTATTTGATGCAAACAGGTCTTAGCTGCAAACAGTGAGAGGTGACTAGGAGCACATTTTAGGCATTTCTCAATGATAATCTGGGGAAAAAAGTGATAGTTCTTTTTTGATACGCCACCATGAGCTTGAATGTTTAGATTTCTTTAATTGTCGATATTTATATATATTTTTTTTTGTTTTGTTTTTTTAATGCAGCAGTTTGGCTTAGTAGAATATTTACTAATAGCTTCCTGGTATGCTGGAGATGTGATGGTAAGATGTTGGAAGACTAGATGTATATTTTCAAGACGTGAGAAACTTGAGACATTCAGAAATAATATCTACAATTTATGTAATAAATTATGACCTAACAAGATACAGGTTAATGCCTTAGTATTTTTAATCACCCTGTAGGTCAGGCTGGGAATTGAAAGACTCTTTATTAGATGCATTTATGTTAGAGAAAAAGTCTATCATAAGATGATGGAAGAAAAGTAAGGCTCTGATAATAACAATCATCTCCCTTATGAATGATCTCTGCAAGTTAGAAAGAAACTGTAGTAGATGTAAGAAGATGAAAAGTAAATGGGCTATTTGAATCACAGAACTGGATACAGCAGTCTAGGAAGGGGAGTAGATATAATTTGTGACATCTGACATTATAGAGGTGGCAGTACAAAAGAAATTATTACTATTTTTTTTTTGATGATCTAAAAGTTTAGGTTTTGAGAAATATACAATGTTTCCACTAGTTAAGTACTTTGTTCTGGACAAGTTAACATAATGAACTTACCTTGTTTTACACACTCAAAAATAGTGATGCTAACAAATACAATAGATGTTTAAAATATTGTTTTTGGGAATGTCAGCAGTTGATGATGCGACAAAACAAGTCATTGTGAAACATTAAAGCATCACGAATGAAATGCATGTATAAGCAAAATCCTGAAAAATAAATATGTCATTCATAAATGTCTCCCTTAACACAATCAAACACGAAAAGGAGATCAGCTGATAGTGAACTGTTTTCACCAAATATCTAGGTCCTCATAAGCAGCTTCATGCTATTAATGAAAGATATCATAGCAGCGCAGACAACCCTTCTAGTTGTGGAGAAGTTTCTAGAGACGTGTACGTAAAATGTTTACACTTCTCTGAATGTCAGCAAATTCTGTCACAGTTCAAAAAATGCAAGCAAATAAAAAAGAACATACTATAAGAATAAGTGTTATCACGGTCCAAATGCTCCTGTTACTAATAAAATAAATAAATGATCCAAAAGAGAAGTACAGGATCAAACCAAGGCTGGCAACAAAAATCAGCATAAATCCAGCAGCCACTAAGGCTTATTCAAGCAGCAGAAATAAATGCTAGTTCATAATAAGGTTATGGTTTGACAAAGCCCTTACAGGGTGAAAGCGCTTACCAATAAAACAGCTTGGATTTTACTTGTCTTTGGCAAGGATTCAGTCATTGCTTGAACTAGCATTTATTTCTGCTGCTTGAATAAGCCTTAGTGACTGCTGGATTTATACTGATTTTTGTTGCTAGCCTTGGTTTACTCCTGTACTTCTCTTTTGGATCAAATAAAAAAGAACAAAGAACAACCAAAGTATACTGTTTTTGAAGGCCTGCCAAAGTTGGAGCAGAGTACTAGAAGTTGTCTCCATACAGTGAATACTTAAATGTAATCTGAACTTTAAAATGCACTTCCCAAGTACCATGAACTTTATATAGAACAGTATAATTTCACTGCCCCATTGTTGCTTTGGAAAGTTGAACAGTATCTTACAATGAGCTTTTTGTACAATGAAAAAAAAAATCACTGTTCAATAGATATGAACATTTGTTTGTAAGTGTTACTAAAGTAGTATAAATAGCAAACTGTTTGGTACAACTTCAGCTCTGCTATAGTAGAATTAATTAGATTCCAAGGCTTAAACCTAATTTTGCAGGTCACAATAAACATACCAAATTATATGTTTTATGTTTCGTAAACAAATTACATTGTGCCAGTAACCACTCAAGCTACGCATTTACTAACAGTAGCATTTTTTCCTGTAGTGAACTTGCATATACAGCTAAGCAATTCTATCATTATTATTTGACTGTGGAAATATTTACAGAAATATAAAAATTATGACAGCATGCATAATTGGCTAATAATAGTCAGCATTTCTTTGTCTATGGTAAAGCATGCATTGGTACAGTTGTACTTACTACTCATTATGTAAGGTTTGAGGAGATATAGTTCTTTAGATTGTATGTGGCATGGTTTTGCATCTAAGGTAAAATATGAATCGGCAGCAGTAGATGCTTAAAAGTCATGACTAGGCTAATTGTATAGAAATGCTGTGAGGCATCATTAGGATTTACTGAAAATACAATCAACAGATGAATTAGACAAATTCTTTAAAAAGTTGGTTACTAAGGAATGCATGTATGAAGTTACCAGTGATGCTCATAAATATCAAAAAATTAATTTGCTGATCTTGGCAACAAATCCTTCTCCGTTATCATACACCACTCAAGGCAGTTAACATGTCCTGCTAATTTTAGCTCTAACAAATGATGCTTCTGATAATTATTACTGTGCTACTTCTGCTCTTTTTGCCTTTACAGCCTTATTGGCTAACTTAAATAGATGCTAAGCTTTATTTCAGTTTAAACTAGTAGAAACTTTTTTGCCTCAGATGCTGGTAATGACAGCAAACGTTAGGATTAACTGAGGCCTTGTTTCTCAATATCTTTAGCTAGTTGGGCTACTAACAAAGGAGGGCACATATCTGCTAAATTTCCCTTTGGCTTTGCTGACGCATCTGTGCTGTTTTGTTGCTCTTCTGGCAGTGGAATAGACATGGCTCTAACAGACAAGAGGTGGACTTGGTCATGGAAAGTCATCCTGTTTTGCAGGATATCAGTAGAATTAATATACTACTGATCCTTTCAGTAACTGAAGACACCCAACTTTTCATTAGGATATCTAAATGCCTCACTTGTGACCATACGACACTTGAGATGATAATGTTGTTGTTTGTCTTTCAGCTTTTTCCCAATAAGGGGTTGCCACAGCGGAACTCCAGTCCGCTAATGATTGGCAGTAGATTTTTACGAAACGCCAAGGTGCCAGCTCGACGGCCAACCTTCAACGAAGGCACGCCCATTTACGCACGCACTTGAGATGATAATATTATTAATTTAATTTATTTATTCAATTTGTTAACTGGGGTAGAGCACTGACCCATATGGACCTATTTCAATCTCAGCCTGGCCAAACATAAATGACAGTAGCAAGTTAAGAAGTATTATGAACACAGGATGCACTACATAACACATGCACTCAGGTCACTCCACAGCAAGTAAAAATATGACTCGGTCATTGTCCATGTGGGTGTGAATGACCTGAGACGTACCTCCCTGGACTACATGAAAAGAGATGTATGGAACTCTTGGATGATGTGGCCCAGGCAGGTAAGACAATAGCCCCATGCAGTATTCTTCCATCACCCAAAATGCTACCACAGTACGAGCTGAAAATGATCGACTTAGTTTCTGGTGTCATTCTAAGGGGATCCAGTATCTGTCTGCCTGGGACGACATGATCGACAGACCTCGATGCTTTGCCAGAGACAGACTGCATCTGTCACCCCTGTGATTCCGGGTACTGGCTAAGGCTCTTGCCACAACTATAGTACCTTTTTAGGCAGTGCTCCAAAGAACAAAATTCCACCATAACAGCTACAAACAAATGCAATCTGAGGGTAATGCTGCTCAATGCTAGAAGTCTAAGTCTCAAGATGCACTCGCTTGAAGCTCTCCTGAAAATGGAGAATGTCGACATCTGTGCTGTAACGGAGACCTGGTTTAAAGAGGCAGAAAGCACTGCACTCCCAGGCTTCAACTCATTCCATACCTTTTGGCCCCAGAATACAGCTGGGAGCTTCAAAGGCAGTGGTGCCTCCATATTCTTAAAGGATACGCACACCTCTAGACTGGTAGCCCAGCATAATGCATCTGAGATACTTCATGTACAACTAACACTGGGTAAGACGGCGATACAAGTCATAGCCTGCTACAGAACCCCAAACATTTCCCTAGACTCTCACTCCAAGTTTCTAAGCACCCTAGAATCTATCAAGGTCCAACCCAATACTCTCATACTGGGCGACTTCAACTACCTCTCCATCAACTGGGAAAATTACTCAAGCACAAATGTACAGGCCCAATGCTTTCTGGAATTTATCAGTTCCAATACCCTGGATCAGCACATTCAGACCCCCGGTAGAGGGAGCAACATCCTCAACCTGGTTATCACCAATATGGCAGACTGTTGCTTCACACCTATAGTCAATTCCTCCTTGGTTAAATCTGACCACAAACTGATCACCATGGAAATCTCCATTTCACCTACACCCCCGCTAAGGTGATCACCCTGAAAAACTTCTCTAAAGCTGACTTTGGGCTCCTAAAAATAGAGGTGGCTAACTTCTCGGTACCCATGCCAATGGAAAATAGCTGTATGACTGCCGAATCATACACTGATGCACTGTATGAGCATGTACTCAAATGCATGGACCTTGCCATACCATATAGAACTAAGACACTCTCCTCCACAAAAAAGAAGCCAATCTGGTGGTCCCCACCCATCAATAAACTCTACAACAGAAGGAAAAAACTGTTGCAGAAAAAATGAAGTTACAAGACTGGAAAACCTCCCTTATCAGTCTCAACAAAAAGCTGAGATCCCTTATAAAATCCTCTAAAGGCAGCTATGAAGGCAGAATTGCAGCTGACACCAAAAACAACCACAAAGCCTTCTATATCAAAAACCTCAAAGGCAAAACCCACATTTGCTCTGAGTTATTGCACAATGGCACCTCCTATACTGAGCCAACAGATATAGCCAACATACTGGCCGACAGATTCAGTGCCAACTTTACCACTCCCCCCCCACAAGTTCCCTATCACAATACCAGAATAAAGCCTGATACCCACCATTTCTGTGGCACAGGTAAAAGCTGCACCATCCAAAACCAAGAATACAGTGTCCAGGGGACCTGATAATATCTCTGGCTGCATCCTACATGAGCTACAAAATGAACTGGTGCCACATCTGTGTGCCCTGTTCAATCACAGCCTTACCTCAGGCTATGCTCCCGATGAATGGCGCACTGCTAGTCATCCCGCTCCATAAAGGGGAGCAACTACAGACCCTGGTAACTATCTCCCCCATTAGCCTGACGAGTCTGGTATGCAAAGCTATGGAGCGCATCATCATGGACCTGCTTAACAAAGATATAGGCAATCTCCAAACTCTTGAGCCAATGCAGTTTGGCTTTATTAAGGGGAGATCCTGCCTGCTGAACCTGGTTGACTTCTTCGAGGCAGTCACCTAGACTGTGGATGAGGGTAAGGCAGTGCATACAGCCTACCTCGACCTGGCCAAGGCCTTTGATACCATTCCTCACTTGGGTATCATTGATAAACTCACCAAACTAGGCATCAATCCTTACATCACTAGGTGGGCTGCAAATTGGCTCACAGACAGGACCCACAGAGTGAAAGTTGCGGATTCCAAGTCAAACTGTCAACCAGTCACAAGTGGAGTCCCACAGGGCTCAGTCCTGGGCTCTCTCTTGTTTGGCATCTAATTCTCAGAAGTACAGGCCAACACAGAAGGATTCTGGCTGACCAGGTTCACTGATGACTGCAAGGTAGGAGTCATTATCAACTCCCTAAGTGATGAAGACATCCTACAAAAGGGCCTCTCTGAGCCCAGTGTCTGGTGTTGGAACCATTGCCTGAAGCTTAACGCCAAAAAATGCGTTATCATCTCCTTTGGAAAAAACTCAGTTCCCAAGAATTACCATGTTGATGGAAGCCCACTGAACGGGCCATAAGAGATCGGGGCACCCAGGTCGACAGCCACCTCACCTTCGACCACCACATTGTCACTGTGGTCAGAAAGTCCTTCTACGTGGCATATCTTATAACCAAAGGTTTCACATTCAGGAAGAAAGAGGTCATCATCCCTCTCTACTCATCCCTCATTAGACCAATCATCAAATATAATGCCCCATTTGACATGTACCTGACCAGACACCTACAACAGCTGGACAGGCCACAAAAGTACCTCACAAAAAGGATCCTAGGCCTTAAACACATGTCCTACATGGACAGACTCAAAAAACTTCAGCTGTTCTCAGGCTCTTATCGCCTACTTAGAGGTGATCTCTGCTTGACTTACAAAGCCATGCCGAACCCAGCCCTACTTGAAATGCTACACCTAAAGAAATTCCAATCCCCCCGTGCCACACACTCCAGAGATCACAACCTCATTACCACAATTAACAGAACATGCTGGAGGGACAGGTTCATCTCCCAAAGACTGCCCATACTCTGGAATAAGCTTCCCATTCATATCAAGCAGAGCACCTCGCTGGACCTCTTCAAGAGAAATCTTGACGAGTGGATGGGTAACAGAAAGTTCACTCCAGGGATCATTCCAGTTGCCTATTGGATAGGGGCACTGTGAACTAACATCGGGTATCACAGTGCCTGGGCAAATTTGTTTGGGTTAGGCTTGTAAAGGCTCTAGGGCCATTACCCTAGTACACACCTATGAACAAACAAAATGTTGTGTACAGATAGCAATGAATTAATAGCAGTAATAATAATAATAATAATAATAATAATAATAATAATAATAAAGTAGACAGTACAGAAAAGAGTAGAAAGGAATGGCCAGAGTAAGGAGGGAAGAAAAAGAGAGTTAAACCATGAAGGGATACAACACAAGGCGCAAAAGATAGCAAAAGTAAAAATACTCAGAAATTAACTATATATAATATATATGATGTGGAAAAGATGTCACATACTGATGTCGGCAAATAATGTTAGAAAGACAATTGTGTCTGGCTGGTAAAGGGAAGACTGGGAGATTAGGTGATTTATCCACAGGGAAAGCATTTACAAATTGACTCGGACTGGAGATGAACTTTAAACTGAGCACAAAATGACGGGTACAATGTGAGGTCTTCCTAGACCTTGAGGCCTAGGATGGAAAAATCATGGTTAGTGCACTATAGTCTGGTTCTGAGAAACTGAAGAAGTGTACCAGAGTAGTTAAGACTTCTTAGATTGCAACTGGGGAGTCACCTGAAGAGATTGGATGACAAAGAAGGATGAGCATCATCTTTGAAAAGCTTGTAGACTTGTGATCCAAGAAGCAGGATAGCACATTGTTGGACAGGTAACCATTTAGCTCTATTAAGCATGATGAAATGAGGCTCACTTCTAATGGAGGGAGGGTAATGAAATGGCAGATAGAGCCGTTTATAGTTTGCATAGCAGAGGAGATTTTCTTGGATGCTGCTGCTGATGCAACTATTGGAAGTCCATATTCAAGCTGGGCTAGTAGAATGCCTTTTGCTTATGGCATTCCTGGTTGGTCTAGAGAGAAAAGTGGAAATTATACAGGACTAGAATAAGAATGAATTGCTTTCTTTGTATTTGTTCTAGGTGAAAGTGAACATTCAGTATGGGATCAAGACATATACTAAGGTATTTGAAGGAGATGACATGATCAATAGGGTTGTCAAGATGGTAATGGATAGGAATTGACTGAGTTTTTCTGCCATTTGAGGGAAGTACCAAATAGCACTACTTTAGTTTTAAAAGTGTTCAGCATTTTTTTGTTATTAAGCCACTTCATAACAGAAAAAAAGTTTGTTTGTTTGTCTTACTGGGGAGGTCAGGTTTGAGTGAAATAAGACCATGTCAACAGCATAAAGTAAGAGAAATAGGTGTGGAAGGTCAAGTCGTAGTTTCTTAATGGAAAAAAGAAGGGAGGCAGAATGGAGCCCTGACAGCATCTTTTAAAAAGAGAGAGATGGAAACAGGGAGGGTGCTCTTATAATGAACAGAAAGATACAGAGTGGAAAGATAATTTTTAAACAAGGGAGCTGTATCTGGGCTAATTCCAATTTCATCTAGGTGACCCAACAGAATGCTATGGTCAATGAGATCAAAAGCTCTGATATGGTCAATAAAGATGGCTCCAGTGAAGAGGTCTTTGTCCATAACCAGGAGGATGTTATCAGTAAGTGTCCAGAATACTGTAGAAGTCCTCCTACCAGACCAAAAGCCTTGCTGTTTTGAGGATAGCAAATTATATAGGGAGATGTTTGCAAACTAAGTTTTCAAGAATTTTACCAAGTATGGAAAAAGCTGAGGTGGAACAAAATCAGTGGTATGGGATGGGTTAGTTTTCTGAGGGAGGGGGTTAAACAACTGCCGTTTTCCAGATATCAGGTATATAAATTTGAGTTAGGCAGAGATTATAAATATGAATAAGGGGTAGGACTATGAAGTTCTTACATAGGCATAACAACCATGGGAGAAGACTGGCAGGACCAACAGGTGAGTTGGTGTTTAGTTCAAGTAGTGGTACTACATGTTTTGCTTTGAAATGGGAAGTGAGAATATTGGGGAGGAGAGAGGTTAGAGGGAGAGGATGAGTTATTAATGGAATCAGTGATGGGAAGTGTACTGAAGTAGAGGCTGAACTCAATTGTTGTGAGGTGAGATGAGAAGTGGGTGGTAGCTGGATCAGTACAGCCTGTCAGGCAGATGACTTCTGCCCAGAATTTTTAGGTGAGCTGAGAAGGAATGACTCATGCTTTTTTATAACATGACTTGTCACCTGAATGCCTGTTTAGCTAGATGTCTTAAGCTTAGTATAGTGGTGCATGGGGGTTGAGCATGGGGGTCTTTTTCCAGTTATGCCAGACATTACCTGAGACTAAGGAGGGATTTGAGTTTGTACATGAACTAGAGCCAAGTGATTTTAGGAAAGAGTGTGTTCTGGAGTTTAGTGAGAATTTGTGTGAGGAGAATGCTGCATTGGTTACTGTCAGTAGAAGGGAGAATAGAATACCAGTCTAATGAAGCTAGAATTGGCTTTAGTTTGAGAATGTTGGATTGGGATTCATTCTGGAATGATATGAGGGAGGGGGGATTTTGTTTATGTGGTGAGAGAGATTGAATTTGATTGACCAATGGTCACTGAAGGAAGGGGGGGGGGGGTGAATAAGAATTTGGGAAATAATGTTAGGATTATTAGAAAAAAATAAAATCAAGAAATGAGTGATGACAATAGTTCAGTGACCAGTTGTGTGAGTTTGAAGTCACTATGGATTTCCAAGATATTGTTCTGATTAGGGCCAATAATGTTGAGATTGAAGTCCCCTAGCAGGAAGATTTGTTTTTCAGGAAGTACTTTTAAGTAGAAGTGTTTTGGATTTGGCTAAAGAGACAGGAAAGGGGAGGCAAGTGACAGCAAGATCTTCTTCTTCTTTCGGCTTTTTCCCGGTTAGGGGTCGCCACAGCAGATCATCTGTCCGCTCATGATTGGCAGTGGAGTTTTACAGTGTCGAGTTGCCAGCCCGGCGCCCAACCTTCCACAGAAGGCACACATGCACATACTCACACCTAGGGCCAATTTAGAGTGTCCAATCCACCTACTGCATGTCTTTGGGATGTGGGAGGAAACTGGAGCACCCGGAGGAAACCCACGCAACCACAGGGAGGACATGCAGACTCCGCACAGAAGGCACCCCAGCCAAGAATTGAACTGGAAAACCTCTTGCTGTGAGGTGGCAACGCTAACCGCTGCACCACCATGACAGCAAGATAAATAAGAAAATTGTTAGGGGAAGGCCCATGGAGAAGTAGCTAATTAGGAAGAGAGTATGAGGTACTGCTGTTCTGAGCTAAGAGTTAGACATTTAACTCAGATATAAAAAGCAACAGTGTTCCACTGCCAGGTTTAGAACTGAGTCTCCCATTAAGAAAATAGTTGTACCCACAGAGGAGGTGGTGAATGGAAGGATCAGCGGGTCTAATGCAAGATTCTGCTATAACTATGAGGTCACTGTGATGGATGATGGAAAAAGCTGTTAAACTGGTCTCTTTTGTTCTTGACGCTATGGGTGTTAAGACACAAGATGAAAGTGATTGGCCAAGGTTAGGTTCAATGTTGCCGCAAAGGAGGAGTATTATAGGGGTGAACTTATAAAAGAATCTGGGTAGTTTAGGCGAGTGGCTTGTAAGGGATGGGCTGGTAGTATAAGCAAATCAAGTGGATGTGAGATACAATAAAAAACTTGTAAGGGAAGGGATAGAGTTGGGGGATGTGCATACTTGGATATACGACTAAGAAACTTAAATAGAAATTACTGAGATAAGAGAAATAAGTATTTTAAAAGAGGTACAAGAGGTGTATTTCCACTCAGTATGGGATAAAACCCTATTGCTGTGGGTGGAAGAGTAAGATAATAACAGCAGACGAGTGTAAGCTGAGAGTTAAAAAGATGGGAAGACATTTAAAAATAGAAGAAACTGATGGGGTATTTCTCGGGGGACACGTAGAAGAGACTGAAAAGTGAGAGGTGCAGTGAGGCACAGAAATGCGCTTGGCAGACAGCAATTACAAATGAGAGAAGGATGGTGACAGAGGATATGTATGTTTGCTAGTGTTTTTTATATGCACTGTGCTTCTTTAATTATGACGTAAGCAAATAATCTGAGGGGATAGAATGGAATAAAGGTGCAAGTTTGGTGGATGGCTGGGGAATTGGGGGTGGGATAGAACTGAAGCAGGTAGGAAAACCCAGCAATGTGTAACTCAACCAGTTTGCAAATGTGCATAAGACTCAGCACCAACAGAAGGCAAGGAAGTCCTCTAAACCAGGAAAAAAATCTTATTTTGAAATTGCCATGCAATTGATACAATTACCAGTAAACTGTCAAAAACCTCAAGACATGGGAATGCTTTAAGCACAAGTGTGAGAGATTGCAGGGAACCAAGTAAAAAGGTTAGAGAAAAAAATAGGGGGAGGGAGAGGGGTTAGGCAGCCATCTACAAATTCCACCCAAAGATCCACTTAAACATATTACACTGAGGAACACAGGAACAATGTAAATTGATCAAACAATGTCAGGCTTTAACTGTAATAAAAAGATCTGTCATATAGTTGGTAAAAACAGATTAACCTGCCTGTAAAAAAGTAAATTAGGGTCCTTTGGTATTATTTAACAAATGATCTGGTACAAAAATGTGTGTGTGTGTGTGTGTGTGTGTGTGTGTGTGTGTGTGTGTGTGTGTGTGTGTGTGTGTGTGTGTGTGTGTGTGTGTGTTTCATTCATGGCAAAGGTGTAAGATCTGTTCTTCTGTATAACCAAACATTTAATTAGAGTTAGACAAGAAGGGGAGGTAAGTGGAAGATATCAGGTAGAACTGAGCTCTAATCTGTGCAGGGAAAGATGAAGTCATAAGCAGAAAATCAGAAGAAAGTCTGAAGGAGAAAGGAAAATTAAATGAATAAATAAATAAATAGTACTGAAACAAAAATAATCTAAATCTTGAACTTTACAGATATTCCATACTTGGTTCTAACTGTTGCTTCTTGTCTGGCATACATATTCATCAAGACGTAAATAAGGTGACCTGTTATTCCCATTTCTCTCCAGCATCACCCTGTTAGCATGTGGAACAAATGCAATTATTTGAAATCGGAGCACCTTTTACCACTGCCCATTTGAGACTGATTAGAAAGTAAACTTTTCCAATCTAATGGCTACCATTTGTGTTTCAAACTGTGTTTCAAACTAGCTGTCAAATTCCAAGCAATGGTGTAACAGCATAATTTTGTAGGATTTTAAACAATTCAGATTGAATTCCATCATTTCCTATGGCCTTGTTGCTAGTAATTCTTTCTAGGACTCATTGCACTTCACTCTTTAGAATGTCTGGCTCTAGATCACAGAACATGACATTGTATGTATCAGAGGTTGTAAGGCCCTCCTTCTGTAGGTTTTTCTGTATATTCCTGACACATACATTTCAACTTTTACCTCCTAAGTCACAGGAAAAGTAAATAATAAGTAGGAAAACTGCCCCAAACAGGGGACCCTTTTTAAATGCTCTATTTCCTTAGAACTTCTCAAAGTAATTTCCAGTTTTTGGAGGGAGGCAGCAAAAGTCTAAGAACAAAATAAGGGCATCTCTCCAAAATATGAACAGCTGAGAGGTATGCCTGACATATTCTACTTCTGATAGGTCAATACCATCTTTGTCTTTTATGATGTTCATTTTTACACTGAAGTTTCCCTTGACATCATCAGTCTTCTTGAACAGATCTTATCTTTTCCATTCTATTGTCTTCTTCAGTTTATATGGGCTGTTCATTTCATCTTTTTGTTCTTTGAACTCTATATTAAAATTGACATATTTTCCTACCTGTATTACATTTTGTTCTCTTACTTTTCTTGGCTACTTCCAAAGCCTTCACAACCAGAAGTTTTGCCTTCTTAACTTGCTTTTTGTTTGGAATATTTTTGCCAACTCTGGGAAACACCATACATTTCTGTTCACTGTTCTTCTGGTGCTCTATCTACTAGGATTAACCCCTTAAATTTATTTCACCACCTCCACTATAAATTCACTTGGAATATTATTTGACCTCTTGCCTCACTGGCTTAGATGCTTTTTCTTGTTTTCTTTAATTCTAAATTTTGCAATAAAAAGTTTATTGTCTGAGCCACAATCACTTGGTTTCCCTAACAGAATAAAACTCTCATCTCTGCCAGCAAAGTACATCATCAGTCTGATTTCAGAAATGACTACTTGGTGATAGCTATGTCTAAAGTTGTCTCAGACTACTGAAAGACAGCTTCTGCTATGAACAGTGAATTAATTTGACAGAATTCTACTAGTCAATGCCCTTCTTCATTCTGTACTCCAAAGCCAAACCTGCCAGTAATTTTAGTTGTACTTTAAAAAAAAGTAGCATATTTAGCATTCTGATCAGTTATGATAAATGCTACTCCCAAAAGCTGATGCAGATCTTCATAAAACTGATCAACTCCTTCCTCATCTGCACCTGTAACTGGAGTATAAATTGTTACCATTACAATACTGATTTTTTTTATTTTTTGCTTTGCATTTGGATTGAGCTCATGCTATCATTTTTGAGGTGTAAGTAAACACTGATTTTGACACCCTTTTAAAAATGTAAGGGCTACACAATTTCTTCTGCTAAATTCTTTCACTGTAGGAAATCTGAAGGCAAACTTTACTTTCATGGACTAGTCAGTTCTTCCATCATTTGAACCATTCAGTGATGTCTCTTCATCACTTCAGACATATTGATTTTTTCTCTGTTTTGGTTATTGCTGCATTGAGTCAAGTTTTTATTCTATTAGGGAACTGCACCTTAAAATAAACAGAGGGCCACATCTTGAATTTTCATCTGTTTTTGTCTAAGCAGGAATAAACTGATTATATTTCTTTTAGTAGCCAGTGAAAAGTCATTGTCTACATAAACTGGAGTTTCTCTAATCTTTAATATTTTCCTTTTTGCCACAATTTAGATAATATCAGTTCTTTGTGTTAAATTTGAAACATCACTAGAAGAGGTTATGGCTGTTTTCTAGACTACATACTATTTGTCATACAGACCTGATGTGCTCTTTTTTTATTTGATTTGCAAATTGAGAAAGCCCTGTCTGTATACTCAGTTTTATTTAAAAAAATCAAGAAAGTGCGGCTTTCACTAACAACCAAGAAATCCAAACAAAAAAAGCCGTAGAGCAGAAAGCAGTACTCTTCCTATTCCAAACCACGAAAGTGACACCAAACAACTTCTTGAACGCTTTTATTAAATAACCACATGCGTTTTCGTCCTTTTACTCCAGGACTTATGAAGTCCTGGAGTAAAAGGACGAAAACGCATGTGGTTATTTAATAAAAGCATTCAAGAAGTTGTTTGGTGTCACTTTCGTGGTTTGGAATAGGAAGAGTACTGCTTTCCGCTCTACGGCTTTTTTTGTTTGGATTTCTTATTTAAAAAAATGCTATTACACCCTTCAGTCCTGAGGAGTAAAGATTTTCTCTCCTTGATCAGTCTTTCAATTCAATTAATTTTTCTTGGAATTCTTCCAGATTTGTTACAAATTCAATTGGTTTAGTTTTGTTCTCTGTCAGTTCCACAGATAACGGGAGACCAGTTTTAGTCTTAGAACAGCTTAAAAAAGCATTTTTTTATTTTTCCAAGTCGTTTAAATTAAGATAGTCCTCCAACACTCCACTTATCTTTATCACTTCAATTTATACTTTGTTCAGTCGTTCATCATTTTGGATTACATCTTATTCCCTTCACTCCTGTTGTGTAATTCAGTTGCAGTGCTACTATGAGGTCATATCACATACAGATTTACTTATACTGAAATATTTCTTTGTAATATATTCTTTTCTAGCTCTTTTTCTTTGATGCAAACATGCAGAAAGTCTCAAGCTTACAATCTTTAACATTATTAATAGATTAAGTCAATCAAATTCTGAAAAACAGATGCTTTGATGGGTCTCTTGTTCAGGGGTTAAAATACAGCCAGTAATTGGTTCAGCACCATACAGAAGGACCATCATTCAATTTGTTTGTGGATGGTAGGGAATTTTGTTTAAATGCTTTACCCCACAGTATTTTATTTTATTCTCATTCACTAATACTTCAAATTTTCCACTTAGATTTGGTTTCCCTCATTATAAAATCATAGATTTTATCAATAACAGGTACTTAACTGCTTGTCTTGTAACACTTTATTCCTCTGCAGTTACCCACTGGTGTCACTGTCACCTGCAGGGGGCTTAGCATTGGTTGGGGGTAAAGAACAAGTGTTAGTCACTGTCAACATTGGGCTCTTTGGTTATGTGAGTGTAGCCAGATCCCACTCACAGTTGGAGCTCATAGTGGGGTGAGATATGTCACTAAGACTTTTTGACATACACCACTGTTTCCCTCTATTAATCTGGGACAGGTAATGGAGACTTCTTCTCCTATACCTTTGATTAGGATGCTACTTCAATATCAGGTCAGTCAAGAACAAGTCTGCACTCATATCAGACTTGATCCATGACAATAATCTGGCATTTATTATCAAAAACCTAGCTCAACATCAACATCAGGCCCATTCTTGCAGCCACGGCACCACCACAGTTTTTGGTTTTGCAGCATTGTATAAAGTAGGTCAGTTGGTGAAAATGACATTTTTTTTCCAATCCTCCCTTAAGCTGAAGAAATTTACAGCTGGGGTCTCTGATTCCACAGAATATGTTACTGCAAAAGGAGCACATTGTCAATATGACTTTAATTACAGTTCACTAGTTGGTACAAGAATATCTCTTCAGGAGTTTACAGATTTCCTTGCCTCTTTATGTTTTCATCACTTAAATGACTTATTTAGACAGACTTTCAAATCTGGGTTAGTAAGGAATCTATGACTACTCTTAAAGACTTCCGGTGTCTGCTGCAGGTTTTTGGGTTCACTCAGGTGATTACCTGCACAACTCATACACACAGGTACATACTAGACTTGGTGTTTTAAATGGGTGTGGTGATCAGTAATCTGGTGATACAGCTGCTTACATGGTCAGATCACAACTTCACTCACATCTTGATAGACCTCTCTGAGATGGCACCTCCAGACCAGGATCTGACTTAGTATAGGAACCTGAACCATGTATATCTCATTCATTAGCTTCCACTATTCATCAACATCTATCTGCACAAGCTGATAAGGTTGTTGAGGCCTATAAAAACTAGGTCTTGAATTTTTCCCTTGATCTGTTAGCCCCAAAAAGTGTACATCGTGTTCATCTTAGGCCATATGAGCAATGGCATAATGTTGAAATCCATAATCTAAGATAACTGGGATGAAGCAAAGATGGTGCTACAGTTACCTGCTGGAAGATAAATGTACGTAACATGAGCATTTATCCATCTACCAGGCTGACCTGAAAGAAATCTTTAGTTCCATCTAAGAAAATCATATTAGAAACAAAACATCCAGCAACACCTTTCTGGTTGGTGCCCAGTTTTAGTAGTCCATTCTGTCATGCTACCTTGCAGCTCTTGTCTACTAAACACTCTTTTGGCTGGTGCTCATTATGTTATGCTACCTTGTAGCTCTTGTCTACTGAAGAATGTGATGTTGCTAGATAATTTGCTTCTAAGTTTGCTTTCATCAGGTGTAGTGTTGGTTCTGGTATGCCCACCTGGGCTTGCAGTGGTTCATTCCAGTGTAAGATGCCTTGACTTTGGCAAACCTGATTACAGTAAGTTTATTACACTGAAATATCAGAATGTGTTTAAGTGCCTGAGGAATAGATCCCTGCCCAACCAATCTGTAACATCTTACTTGGATATTTTGGTTCCAGTATTCTTTGAGTCTGACACAGTTGTGGTAAGTTTATTACACTGATCTACAGAATGCATCTGACTACTTATTGTCTAGATCATTGTCAAACCAAACTTGTAACATCTTGTTTAGATGTGTTGGGCTCAGGCTTTGGAAGACTACTACTCTGCCCCTTCAGACTTTTCAGTCTTTCCCTCAGATTTAGAAGGGGTGTGGCCTAGTCCTATTCTTAGCAGGGTTGGATGATGATAATCTGGATAACTACAGACTTATCTCAAACTTTCCCTTCATTGGTAATGTTCTTGAGAAGGTTATACATCCATAACAGAATTCCATCTTGAGTGTAAATAAAATATGTGACCCAGTCTAGTGTGGATTTGGGTCTAGGCATAGTACAGAGACTGACTTAGTTGTTTTTTCAATGATCTCCCAATAGCAAGAGATCACTGCTGATATACCACCCTCATCCTTTTAGATCTCTCTTCAGCATTTGACACAGCAGACCATATGCTACTCAAATATCTGAACCCGCTATTGCAGCATCTTTGGCATTACAGGACTGTATTTTGCCTCCTACCTCACTGGTCATACTCAGTGAGTTGTTTGCAGTTAATTCCTTCTTATCCTTTCGTCAACATGGGGTATCACAAGGTTCTGTTCTGGGTCCATTACTGTTCATTGTGCATATGCTGCAATAAGGTGAGGTTATTCAAAGGACAGGTTTAAATTTCCATTTTTATGTTAATATGAAGTTATACATGTTCGTCCATCAAGATTCTATGCACAGTCATAAGGTAAATATACAGAATTATGCACTGCACAACATTTATTTCTTGTTTGTGCAGCATCAAGGGCTGAACAGGTATGCACGTTTGCCTTTGATGCTAGAAGATCAGAAGATTACATTCTATTCTCACACCAGATAACTGGATTCATTCCAATACTGACGCTGCACGCTGTAGCATAAATGGGATGTAATATTTTTAAGTGTGCCATCCTTCAGATGAGATGTTATACCAAGGCCGCATATGCCTAAGTTAGTGATAGCGCAGATGAGGTAAAAGATCCCATGACACATCAAAAATAGGGGAGCTTTATTAAAACACAACAGAAATTTTATATCTACAATCAACTTAAAGAACCATTACTCATATACTTACATGTACAATAAAATTAGTACAACACATTGCAGAAAAAAAAAGAGAGAACTCTCCTACATTACAATACCATTCTCATTTCAACACCCAAACCTTTTATAGATGTCCAATATGTAATTCCAGCTTTATCTTCTTTAAAGACCCATTTCTTATTATATAAAAGAATTGCACATTGAGTTGGCCATAATTTTTATATGCTTAGAGAAACCTTTGTATCACATTTTGTTAGCCTCTTACTGTCTTAAATCAAAAATCATATCAATTTCAACATTCTGGTTTCCTCAAATTTTGCTAGTATTGTCCGAAAAGTCCCATTTCTAGTACAATCCTAAAAATGCTCCACATACTCAATTTCACAGCATATCATACATTTTTCTTTCTTCCATTTTTATGTAAGATAAACCTTTATCTTGGAAGTTTTAAAAGACAAGCTCCAAATAAAATTCAAACATTCCTTTGTTTCCTTAAATCTTTCTTTTCTTCCTTTTATAGCAACTTTATATCTGTCAGACATTTTTTCCATTGATCCATATAATAAAAATGAGACATAATTCTTTCATACAGTTCTGCTCTATCTGCTTTATATAAGTTTTCCCATCCTTTCATTCTTCTATAATAGGTTATTAACACATCTCCCTAACGTTTACATTTCAAACATTTGCAATCACTTTATTGTCACCTTTTTTTAACATTTTCACAATCCAAAATAAATTAAGAAAACTCAAACTGCTGTATTTATTAAACCCAGACCTTCCCTTCCTTGTTAAAAAATATTTCTCTTCTAACTGGGCATAATCTTGGTATCTATGTTACCATAAAAAAAACTAAATCTTCTCAAGTTTCAGAAAATTTGTATTCTCCATCCATATGACTCAATTTCAATAAGAAAAATAGAGTATTAACATTATAAATTATCATATGACAAACTTCTCCCACTCAGCCATCCCAGTGACCCATTTCCTTTGCTGGGTTTATCAGCACTCCATTCAACCCCAGGCCCAATGCCTGAATTTGAGCTGGGGCCAGCAAAGATCTTAAGGATGTCCAAGGGGGGACATTACTGTCCTTTGCCAGGCCGAGGGGGGAGGGTTATTTTATGACCTGCTTCTGTCTTTCCCTTCCCTCTCCCTTACAGATCCTCATGGTTATGCAGAAAAGGGGTAGGCCTGCACTGAAAATGTGTGGTGTATCACCCTACCTATGCAGCAGCTCAACCATATCCCCACCCACTCCCCCCCCTTTGGACCACGTCTCCTAGTGCAATGTCCCCAGCCTCCACCAGGAACGTCACAGGACCACCCTCCCACAGTTGGTAATGCTCATCTAGCCTCACTGCCAGTCGCCCAAGCTGCTAATCAGACCTGGATCGGCTGAGCTGTAGTCAGGACTTTAACCCTGTATGCCACCAGCACAATTTCCATATTTTACTTCCTGAAGTTCATCCAAAATTCCTCTCCACTGTTCCTGTACTATTTCATTCTTACCAAATATTATTCCCAAAAGTCAACTTCTTTCCTTGAAAGAAAAATTTCACACATTCTCTTTATGCTTTCATATCCCTCACTCTTTCCCATGTTAAGATTAGCACAAACTTTATCTAATAATTCATTTAATTACTGCAAAACAAATTGTACCCATATCTCATTCTTGACTACTGCTGGTTCTAAATCATCTTCATAACTCATCACACGTGGCATTCTCCCTTTTGCTCTGTAGAGAGTATAGCGTACAATGCAAATGTATTTTATTTTCAAAATAACAGTATTTATAATTAAACCAACTAATATCGAAATTAATGGGCATCCTTGCCAGACCTTTTTCTACCTTCATTTCTTCCCTTCAGTTCACCAATAATTCAATGGAACAGTACAAGTTCTTTCATTTGTGCACCTAAATTTGTATTTTTCTCTCTGGTATTCCATAAAGTCTCAGCATCTCCCATAACTTTTCATGAATAACATTATCAAATGCTTTTTATACATCACATACAACCTGCTGTAACCTCATCTATAACCTTTACAAATAGCTTATTTATTATCATCACTACTTTGTAATCCAAATGATATTCAGTAATTTGCTTCCAGTTTTTGTTTCGTCTTCTTATGGGTTCATATGTGTTTACTAGGCTAACGACCACAAGGGCCTTTTCAAGCCCAGCCATGCATCCCAAATCTCTGACAAGTTCTGATACCCTTGATAAGTGAAGCAGGGTCTTGGAAGATGAAACATTTACAAGCTAGGGCCTGGGAGATGAACCATTTTCAGGTTGCTTGTGTCCATTAAAGACATATGTGCCAAACCAGGGATGAATTTCCTGTTCCCCATCCAGCTGTCCAGGTTGCACTTGAATTGGGTTAGGGAGGAACTCTGCTTCACATGGATGGGGAGCCTGTTCCAGAGACAGGGTAGCCTCTGGGATACAAACCTGTCTCTCCAGCAAGTCTTATTTATAGCACAATCAAAGTTTAAGTCTTTAGAATGGTAATTCTGCTGCTATTTGTTTTGCAGATATGCAGGAGGTCCATCAGAGTGGAGTCTGACAATACCTTGTATGTCAGGCATAGATCTCTCCTCAAAAGCCTGTAGGAGACAGAAATCAGGGATAGAGCCTGGAGATGGTTTGCATAGGACATTTTACGTAAGCCTTGTGAGGAACATCTGTGGGCATTCCAATTGTTGGATATGCCTGGTTAGGTACATACCAAAGGGGGGCACTGTACTCAATTATAGGTCTGATGAATGTTGAATACTGTAGAACAACGAATTCCTTGGACTTAGATGTCATACCTTTGTTTATAAGAAGCGCAACATAAAATTATTTCCTCCCTACTGTAGACACATGATGGTGAAAGGCTAGAATACTGTATGTGTCCCTAAGTCCCTAACTACTGGGTCAACTCTAAGGGGTGTATTGTTAATATGATAGTTACCAGGGGTGGATAACTTCCCAAAGGATACTATTATGCATTTCTTGGCATTTAGCTTTAGTCCATGACTCTGACACCAGTAGTTTGCCAGTGTCAGCTCCTCCTGGAGAACATTTGTGTCAGTGTGAGATTCAATGACAGCTCCTAATTTGCAATCATCTGCAAATTTAGTCAGCCAGGGACCATTGACATTGACCTTGACTTCAGAGAAGTAAATGCTAAAGTGTAGTGGTCCAAGGACTGATCCCTGAGGGAATCCACTTGTAACTGGCCTCTTTGTAGAGGTGGACTCTCCAATTCTAACTTCCTGGGTCCTGTCTGTAAGCCAGTTGGCTATCTACTAGGTGACATACGAGTTTGTACCTAACCTCTTGAGTTTGTCAACAATGCCCGAGCGGGGTATTGTGTCAATGCCTTGGCCAGGTCAAGGTAGGCAGTGTGAACCATTTTCCCACCATCCATTGCTTTTGTGACCTTCTCAAAGAAGGGTTGAGTAGGCATGATCTGCCCTTGACGAAACCAAATGGGGTTGGGTCCAGTGTCTAGAGTTTTACTATATCACTACTGATCATTTCCATGATAATTTTTTCCATGGCTTTACATATAAGACTAATGAAACTTATGGGTCTGTAGCTTCCAGGGTCTGTGGATGACCCACCTTTGTGTAGAGGGATGACTGTTTCTGTTCTCCATTCATGAGGCACGAAGCCTGTTTGGAGGCTATAGTTAAACAGCAATTCCAGAGGCCCTGATTGGTCATGTTTCATGCTATTTAGAAGGAATCCTTCGATATTGTCTGGGCCCATTGATGCAGTGTTCTTGGCCTTAGAGAGAGCATTAAGGACCTGTTCCCTAGTGATAGCAGGGGGAGTTATATTTGATGGTGTTTCCTGCTGGAAGGTAGAAGGGGAGACAGGGGTCAAGTTGGAGCTGAATTTATTAGCCAGCAGGTTTGCTAGGTCTTCTGGCTCAGTATAGTTGGCTCCATTTACAATGAGCTCTGCACACAACTGTGTATTTCCTTTGAGGTTGTGGACATAGCTAAAGAATGCCTTGTGGTTGTCCTTGGTCTGGGAGGCCAAATTCACCTCAAAGTTGGCTTTGGTAGACTATTTGTCCTCTGAGATGTTTGTTTAGTTTCATGAGAGTGCTTTTATCCTGCTGGGTGCTGCACCTCCTAATTTTTGCCATGATTTTCTTTCTTCTCTTATACAGCCTACTGATTTTGTGATTCCACCAGGGTCGCTTATTTTTTGAGTTAGTTCTGTACTTCTTCCTGGTGAGTACAGCTGCCTCTATGCAGCATTAACATGCTTGTACAGAACAGTTCTACATAAGTAGCAGTGTTCTTAGAGTTTATGGGGGTGTGAAATTTTGCCTGTTATCACTTAATAGCAGGAGGTTAGCCTTAGAGTAGTTTCTTAATATTCCAGGTTTAGCTGAGGGTCCATAGTTTCATAGGTAGATACTAGGCTATCTGCCCTAAGGCATTTATAAGCCTAGCCAGAGTGTATTTGGCTTCCGCCTCCCTATTAGATTAGCCTACTGTGTCTCTGTAAAGTAGGTCACAGAAGGATTTTATTTTTACTTCAAAGGAGACCATTTTGTGGTCTGACCTTACCAGGGAAGACATTACAGTACGGGGTGTGAAGCACTCTCCCATATTAGTGAGGACCAGATCCAGTCCCACCTAATACGCAACTTCTCAGCGCTTCTGTGGATCACTAGTGATATCTGCATTGCTTACTGTACTTATTTCCTTGTTTCACTTGAAAGAAAGTTACTGTTTGTCGTTTTTGCATTTAGTTACTTGTAACACATTGCACTCAAGTTACCTGGCACTTGCTCACTAAAGCAATTATATAAGTCAGCACTAAAAATTAAAAGCACTACACCCTCACTCCCCACTGGCCCTTGTTTTCAATTAAGGATTTCCCAATATTATTCTAGCATGTCCAAAGGTCAGTTGTCAATCTCCTCTCCGGTCCAGCTGGTGAATCTGGGAACCTTGAGGCAATGTTATAACTGCCTCATGTACACAGACAACCCTCTCCTCCTCCCACATAACACAAATACTTGCGAGAGATGCAGCTATTTAGCCAAACTGGAGGCTGAGCTCTCTCAACTCAGGACTGGCAAGACCAGACAGGAGGAGAAGGCAACTACACACACCACAAAACCAGCCTCACATAATGCTACCACTCCACTGAATCAAACACATAAACACACAAAGACATACTCGGAGGCTCTGAGTAAAAATTTACCTAAACAGCAGAGGCCTCCAAAGCAGACACCCAAACAACTGCTACCTCAAGACACCCCACAAGCAACACATAAACCACAAAAGCAGTGTGCAAAGCAGTCACAGCCCTTAAGGCCAAATACAACATCAAACATACTTGTCATAGGTGACTCCATAGTCAGACACACTGACGTCCCACTCACCAGGCTGAACAAGGAGAGGGTCACAGTAAGCTGCCTATCCGCCACATAACACAAGCACTCGGGTCACTCCACGGCAAGTACAAATATGACACAGTCATTGTCCATGCTGGTGTGAACGACCTGAGACGTACCTCCCTGGACTACATGAAAAGAGACATAGAGGAGCTCTATGATTATGTAGCCCAGGCAGGTATGACCCTAACCCTGAGCAGTATCCTTCCTTCACCAAGAATGATGCCACAATATAGAGACAAGATGATCAGCTTTAACAATTGGCTTAATGTCTGGTGTCATTCAAAGGGGATCCAGTGTCTGTCTGCCTGGGATGACATGCTTGACAAGCCACGCTGCTTCGCAAGGGACGGCTTGCACCCGTCACCCTCCTTGGGATTCCGGATATTGGCTAAAGCTCTTGCCACCCCCATAGTGCCTTTTTAGGCAAGGCTCAAATTCTAAACCTACCACCCTAGAAAACAAAAATGGGAAGAAACTGAGGGTAATGCTGCTCAATGCCAGAAGTCTAAATCTCAAAATGCACGCACTCGAGGCCCTTCTCAGTATGGAGAACATCGATGTCTGTGCTGTAACTGAAACCTGGTTCAAGGCTCCTGAGAGCACCCCGGCACTATTAGGTTTTACCTCATATCATGCGTTCCGGCCCCAAAACCCGGACCACACCACAAAAGGAGGGGGTGTATCCATATTCATAAAGGATACCCACACCTCCAGGTTGGTGGCAACGCACGAAACTTCGGAAACCATCCAGGTGCAACTAACCATAGGCAAAACTGCTCTACAAATTGTAGCATGCTACAGGCCACCCTCTCAAACTCAGGAACCCCACACAGCCTTCCTGAAGACACTGGAGGGTATAAATGTATCTCCAAACACCATCATATTGGGTGACTTCAACTACCCGAATATAGACTGGGAACATTACTCAAGCCCTAACTTTCTAGCCCAACGGTTCCTGGAGTTCATAAATTCAAATGCCATGGAACAGCTAGTCACTGTTCCCACGAGAGGAGAAAATATACTAGATCTCATTGTCACAAACATGGGGACAAAATGCTCCACACCGGAAGTATATCCCTCATTGGTGAGATCTGATCATAAACTAATCTCACTGGAAATCCACATCCCGCCCCCACCCCAAACAAAAAGACCATAGTGAAGAACTTCTCTAAAGCAAACTTCACACTACTCAAGACTGGTGTGGTATCCTTCAAGGCCCCTGAGCCAGAGGAAACCACAACCCAAGCTGCGGAAGCCCTTACAAATGCCTTCTATGAACACCTCCAGGACTGCATGGATCAGGCAATCCCAAATAAAACCAAGACTCTTTCCACAAAGGGCAAACGTCCAGTCTGTTGGACCCCAGCCATTAACAAACTTTACAATAAGAGGAGAAAGCTATTACATGATAGAACAAAATCCATAAAAGGGAAGTCACCCCTGATCATTATTAGTAAAAAATTACGAGCACTCATAAAATCAACTAAGGCCAATTTTGAGAGAAAAATTGCCATGGATTCAAAGGACAATCATAAGGCCTTTTTCAGCTATGTTAGGAACATGGGTGGAAACTCCCAGATATGCTCAGAATTAGTCCAAAATGATACAAAAATCACTGAACCCACAGACATTGCCAACATACTGGCAGACAGGTTCAGTGCAAACTTCACCCCCCTCTCCCCCCCTAAAGGAGAGATAACTATCCCAGCCGAGTGTAGCCTCCCGGACATCTCAAATGCGCAGGTGAAAGCTGCTCTCTCTAAAGCTAAAACACAGCATCAATGGGACCGGATGGTGTCCCCGGCTGTGTGCTACACGAGCTAAATGAGGAATTAACCCGCACATAAGGCAGCTGTTTAATCTCAGCCTTACCACAGGATACGTGCCCAAGGAGTGGCGTACGGCAACTGTGGTCCCACTCCACAAAGGCGGCCTCTCGGACCCTGGTAATTACCGCCCCATAAGCTTAACAAGTCTAGTCTGCAAAGCTATGGAGAGGATCATAATGGAGCTCATAAACAAAGATATAGGGGACTTGCAGACATTGGACCCAACCCAGCTTGGCTTTGTCAAGGGAAGATCATGCCTTTTGAACTTGGTCGACTTCTTCGAAACAGTCACCAAGGCCATTGATGAGGGAAAGGCAGTCCATACAGCCTACCTTGACCTTGCAAAGGCTTTCGACACAATACCCCACTCGGGCATTGTAGAAAAACTTACCAGCTTAAATGTAAACCCATATGTCACAAGATGGGTTGCAAACTGGCTTAAGGACAGAACCCACAGGGTTAGAGTTGCTGGCGCTGTGTCAGACTCCAAGCCGGTCACAAGTGGTGTCCCACAGGGCTCGGTCCTTGGCCCCCTATTGTTTGGCATCTACTTCTCAGAAGTACAGGCCAGCATGGGAGGACTTTGGCTGACAAAGTTTGCAGACGACTGCAAACTGGGCGCCATAGTGGAAAGTGCATCGGACACGGATATCCTTCAGGGACTCACGGAAACAGATAGCTGGTGCCAGAGCCATGGCCTGAAGTTAAACGCCAAAAAATGTATAGTCATACCCTTCGGGAAAAACAAGGTAACCCCAAGCTACCATATAGGTGGCAATCCACTAAGCACAGAAGAGGTTATCAGGGACCTGGGGACCCAGGTTGACAGTGGCCTTTCTTTTGACACTCACATTGCTAAAGTGGTTAGAAAGACCTTCTACATTGCCCACCTGATCATGAAGGGATTCACATCCAGATCTAGTGAGGTCATTGTTCCCCTGTACTCTTCACTTATCAGACCAATGATCGAGTACAATGCCCCATTCGGGATGTATCTCACCCGACATCTGCAGCAATTGGAGAGACCCCAAAAGTTCCTCACCAAAAGGATAAAGGGACTCCAAAATCTGTCATATGCTGCCAGATTGAAGAAACTCCAGCTCTACTCAGTCACATACCGTCTGCTCAGAGGTGACATGTGCCTGACATACAAGGCCATGTCCAACCCGGAATTAATGGACATGCTCCACCTCAAAAAATCCAAATCCACCAAAACCACTAGAGCAAGCGACTTAAACCTTAGCACGGATATAAATAGGACGTGCTGGAGGGATAGATTTATCACTCAGAGACTCCCTATGCTGTGGAATAAAATCCCGGTCCATGTGAGGCAGAGCACCTCGCTGACTCTGTTCAAGAGAAATCTAGACCTGTGGATGGGAGATCGTAGGTTTACCCCGGGAATCATCTCTGTGTCACTGCTGGACAGAGGCACAACAAACTAATGGGCACAGTATTTTTTCATATAAGGGGTGGCGTAAGCCACAAAAATTTGGGCTAGGCTTATAAATGCCTTAGGGCAGATAGCCTAATATAAACCTATGAACCTATGAACCAGTGTGGCTGCACCCCTGGTTGGTGTATTGACCATCTGGTTCAGGGAATTTATCTTTACAAAATCCAGGAATCTCTGTGCCTGTACTTATGGTGTCGTACAGGATTCCCAGTTAATAGTGGGGTAATTAAAGTCACCCATGAATATGGTATTGGATTGTATGGTTACTGTTTCTAATAAGTTTAAATACATGGTATGGGTTTACTGGGTCATAAAGGGGGGCCTATAGCTGGCAAGGGAGTGATATTGGATTTTGCCTATGATGATTTGAACATGGAGCAGCTCAAGTGCATTGTCCTGTTGGACCAGCCTTAAGATATATTTATTTTTGTTGTAAATAGAGACACCTCCACTTTTAGTCCCTGTCTGTGTAGTGGCTGGTCTAAATGTGTGGAAGGCATTATAACCTTGCACTGTTGGTGTGCTCTCTGTGGCTTTAAACCATGTCTCAGTGACCACACAGATGTCAGCATTCTCTAGGGTGAAGAGAGCTTATAGGGAGTGGAGTTTTTAGTTTAAACTCATAGCATTGAGCAGTAATATGTTTAGAGTTTCTTGGTTTTGATTAGCTATGTTGGAAGTACTTTCAGTTTGGCATTGTCTTCCCCCATAGTACCTTTTTTAGGCAATGTTTTAGCTAATATTCGAAAGTGTAGAGGGGAGAGGTGCAGACTATCCCTGGCAAAGCAGCATGGTCTACTGACCATCTCGTTCCAAGCTGACAAATATTGCACCACCTTAGAATGACACCAAAAACTAAGCCAATTATTAAAGTCAATCATCTTTTGTTCATATTTTGGCATCATCCTTGGAGAAAGTAAAATGCTGCTCAATGCTAGGCTTGTACCAGCCTGAGATATATATATATATATATACCGACAGCCTTACTGACATTAGCAGTACTTTTATGTGAGAGCTCTGCCTCCACTGATATTTTGTAAATACATTTCTCACATACCATATCAACCTGTTTGAGAATTAACTGGTTGTCAGTAAACACGCGGCAATTTCTACATTGCCTCAGGATACCCATATCCACCAAGCTGGTAACGGAGATACTGTGAAAGTTCATATCCATGGCAATAGACCCTTTTTCCTTAATTTTACTGACATGGCATACTACACTCTTTATCTTATTCCCTTTACTAACCACTCATTTATAACACTTTAATCTTGTTACCTTTGCTCACTTCCTTTTCTACCTAGTACCATATCATCCTGCTAAAGCATCTGTTTTCGCCGTCACAACTACTCTTTTCATTTCGCTTCACTTAAACTGTCAGTGCAGCCTTAGTAGTATCCATGATTGTTTGGTCTTCCATTCAACACATCTACTATTTTGTATACAGATATACAGACCTCTTAATTTCCTCTTTAGCTGTACAAATCTCACCATCCTCTCTCTCAATTTCTGTCATAAATCTTGCTGTATATCCTAACCGTTGAACAATAAAGAATCAACTATTTCCTTTTGCCTGATATTTCCATCTATACACTGAATCTTTTAATATATTCAGTAAACAGATTTCTCTTCTCTAAAATTTCCCTGTCTTCCCTCTAAACCACTTTTCCTAGTTCCATATATGTTCCTGCATATCCTTCCTTCCTGACTTCATGATAGTACTTCACACACTGCACATGCATTATTTTATATTTATTTTTGTACACAAGTACTCCCAGTCTCTATAAAAAGTGCTCATTAAAATGTGCTCTTCATAAAATTGTGTCTTTCCCCTTTTAATTGCTACTATATCTTCACACATACAAGTTCATTTTTTAAAACCTTCCCTTTCATTTGATATCTTCCTATTCTCCCCAAATTCTACGCAAAATGCCACACGACTTGAGAAAGTAACAATATAATTCATTTGTTCAACCCCTTGTAAAGTATTGCAAATATCACAGAGTCAATTTCTTCTATATGCGTATGCTCCAATCTTGCTCTCGGGAAATATTTTACAAATGCCCATACACACCTTAACATCCTTTCCTTGCTTTCTACCTGTTTTTTGCAGGCCAAAGTTAAAGTCAGTCACCCAACTGATTTTGCACAGGTTCACACCTACATAATCCATCATTTTTATAAACATTTCTTCCCTTTCCTGATGTATATGCATATAGTGCTATTAACCTAACTATGTTACTATGTATCTTACTATGTATCTTACATTCTAAAATCAGTGGTCTCTCCAGGTCTATAAAAGTTGCTTAAAAATGGCCTTTACTCATATTCCACAGTACTGTTACTCCAGAACTTTTGTCCACACCTAAACTCCATGTAATAGTGCTCACCCACAAATGTTCACTTTGACTTTTTTGCTCTTTAGATAAACGCTTGGTATCAAGAGTGCAGACATGCCATATTTACATATTATTCTGTACTCTGTTCACATTCAAGGATTACACAAAAATACATAATTTTCCTTTATTTCAGTCTCTCACCATCAGCATTTTTTTTCTTTTTTATTCCTCACTCGAAAGACATGTGTAGAATGGGCGTGCCTCTGTTGAAGGTTGGGCATCGAGCTGGCACCTCGGCACTGTAAATCTACTGCCAATCATTAGCGGACCGGAATTCCGCTGTGGTGACCCCTAACTGGGAAAAGCTGAAAGAACAACAACATTCCTCAGAATTACAGCCTACTGAACCGTTTTGGACATCAGCAAACCCTTGCCTGTCTTCTGGTATCATAGAAAATTTATTTTCCAAAGGTAAATCTCACTATTAATACATAACCCTGCACATTCACCATCATTTACAGATTTCCCTCCTCTACGTTATCCTTTTTTTTACTCTTCTACACAATTCCCTTCTATCTGCTCAAAACTGCCCTCCTGTTCTTCATTCTCTTCTCCGTAGTCAAACCAACAATGACATTTTAAGCATTCTATACACAGGCACACAATCTTTTGCTAAATGTTCCATATCATCATAAATGTTGCATCTTTAAGACATTAATTAAATGTGATTCAGTGTAATTTTTATATAGTTTTTTCTGAATACTGAACAGTTCTTCTTATACAACTCATATTAATTTTGCAAGCAATATATTTGAAAAACATTATTTTTAAACATTTAATGTGGCTCATATTCCCCAGACCCTGGTCAGAACAGATTGTTCATCATATACCTTGTTAATAGAAAAAAAATGTTTCTGCATACAAAAAAAATATGACATAGTACTCTTTTCCTCTTGTATATCTTTACACAATTGCACATTCGTGTTTCTACAACTGTAGAAAGCACAAACATATTTCATGGCTGGATTTGCTTTTTTTTATCCTAAAATGTATTTAATAAAGCAAAAAGCAACTAAATAGAATTACCATGTCTTCAAATTAATAACTCATCACATGTCCACTGGCAAAAAGCCTACAGAATATATAAAGTCATCTCAAATAAAATAGCTGTTAAGTATTTTCTGTCATTTTGTGTAAATCCAAACAGTAGGTGTGTCTACTTTCTCTTGAAGCCTTCTGTTTCTCTCTGCTATCACATCCATAGGTTCATAGGTTGGTACTAGGCTATCGGCCCTAGGGCCTATACAAGCCTAGCCATAACAATTCCCTGGATATTTCTTCCCACAATATTTACTTCCCTGGACCCGTCTAGCAGGGCGACTGACGTGATCCCGGGGTGAATTTCCTATCTCCCATCCAATCGTTAAGGTTCCTTTTGAAGAGCGCCAATGAGGCGCTCTTATTGACATGTATGGGCAGTCTATTCCAGAGTATGGGGAGTCTCTAGGTCAGGAACCTATCCCTCCAGCATGTTTTCTTCATTGTGATAACAAGGTTTAGATCCCTGGAGCGTGTGGCTCTGAGGGATTGGGATTTCTTTAAGTGGAGCATGTCCAACAGCTCAGGGTTTGACATGGCCTTGTATGTTAAGCAGAGATCGCCTCTGAGTAGACGATATGCCACAGAGTATAGCTGGAGTTTTTTTTTAGACTGTCAGTATAGGGCATCTGCTTTAGGCCTGTGATTCTTTTAGTGAGGTATTTCTGCGGCCTTTCCAGCTGTTGCAGATGCCTTGTGAGGTACATACCAAATGGAGCGTTGTACTCTATAATGGGTCTAATGAGGGATGAATACAGTGGGACAATGACCTCCTTTTTTTCTGGATGAAAAGCCCTTAGTGATGAGGTGTGCCACATAGAAGGATTTCCTGACTGTTGTGGCGATGTGGTTATCGAACATGAGACCACTGTCCACCTGTGACCCTAAGTCTCTCATCACACTTTCGGTGTTTAGTATACTGCCACCTATGTGGTAATTCATGGGTACATGGTTTTTCCCAAAGAGGATAACTATACATTTCTAGGCATTAAGCTTGAGCCCATGGCTCTGGCACCAAGCATCTGTTTCTGTAAGGCCCTTTTGTAGAATATCCACATCATTTGGGGATTCAATAATGGCTTCCAGTTTGCAGTCATCTGCGAACTTTGTTAGCCAGAGTCCCCTTAGTGTTGGCCTGTACTTCAGAGAAATAGATGCCAAACAAGAGCGGTCCCATGACTGAACCCTGAGGTACTCCACTTGTCACGTGTCTGGAGCTGGATTTGGAGTCAGCTACTTTTACAGTCTGGGTTCTGTCAGTAAGCCATCTGGCAACCCATCGAGAGACATAGGGATTTATGCCCAGCTTAGTAAGTTTATCTATGATTCCAGAGTGGGGGATGGTGTTGAAGGCATTGGCAAGGTCCAGATAGGCTGTGTGGATCGCCTTACCCTCGTCCACAGCTCTGGAGACTGATTTGACAAAGTCAATCAGGTTCAGGAGACAAGATCGGCCCTTCACTAACCCAAACTGGGTGGGGTCCAGTGTTTGAAGGTTGCCAATGTCCTTGTTTATAAGTTCCATGATAATGCGTTCCATGCCCTTGCAGATCAGGCTCGTCAGACTGATGGGACGGTAGTTCCCGGGATCCAAGGTGGACCCCCCTTGTGGAGTGGGATAACTGTAGCTGCGCGCCACTCAGTGGGCATGAAGCCTGAGGTGAGGCTATGATTAAACATGACACTTAGGTGAGGTGCCAGTTCATTCTGTAGTTCATGTAGTACACAGCCCAGGATGTCATCTGGTCCCATGGATGCTGTATTCTTAGCTTTGGAGAGTGTGGTTTCTACCTGTGTGGCTGTGATTACCAGAACTTGGCAATCTTTTGGTATTGAGATGGGCCCTTTAGGGGATGAGAGGGGGGTGAAGTTTGCACTAAATCGATCTGCCAGGATATTTGCAATATCCTTCGGATCAGTATATTTAATGCCATTCTGTTGTAGCTCAGAGCATATCTGAACACTGCCATTTAGATTATTGACATAACTATAGAATGCCTTGTGGTTGTCTTTGGAATTTTTGACAATTTTATTTTCGTAACTAGCTTTGGAGGATTTTATGAGGGATCTCAGCTTCTTACTGAGGCTGGTAAGGGAGCTTTTTTTGCATCCTGGGATTTTCCTCTTTTCTGCAACAGTTTCTTTCTTCTGTTGTATAGTTTGTTTATGGTAGGGGACCACCAAATTGGCTTCCTTTTTTGGAGGAGAGCGTCTTGGTTCTATCTGAGATGGCACGATTCATGCACGAGTGGATGTGCTCGTACAGTGCCTTAGTGTAGGATTCAGCAGTTGAACTTTCAGCTCCCATCTGCATGGGTGTCATGACGTTTGTCACTTCTGACTTGAGTAGCATGAAGTTGGCTTTGGAGAAGTTTTTTACGGAGGTTTCCTTACTGGGTGGTGGGGGTGGGATGTGGATGTCAAGGGTGATTTGTTTATGGTCAGACCTGACCAATGAGGGGGTGACCACTGGTGTGGAGCATCTATCTCCCATGTTGGTAATGATCAGGTCTAGGATATTGGAGCCCCTGGTGGGACAATGGATTAGTTGATCCAGGGTGTTGGAATTTATGAATTTAACCCATGTCCCAATGCTACACCTGAAGACATAGCCAACAAATTTAACAATCATTTTATAAACTCAATAACCTCCATAATAAATTCTCTTCCCCCCAGAAACAACACTAGCACCCCCACAAACTCTATACCTCTTCCAAACCCTCCTGACTCCTTCTCTCTAAAAGCAGTATCAACTAACTATGTAAAGTCATTACTCTCTAAACTTAAACCTTGCTCCCCATCTGTTGACAAGCTACCCTCTTAGTTCCTGCAGATTGCCTCTGAACCTTTTGCCTATCCTGTATCCATCTTAATCAACCGAACCATTTCTGAATCCTATATCCCCACTGTATGGAAGAATTGCTTTGTTCTACCCATTCACAAAGGGGGCAACTCCTCAGACATATCCAACCTCATACTGATTGCCATACTCTCTCCACTCTCAAAAATCCTAGAGAAATGCATTCACAAGCAAGTAATGCATTACCTTCACCAGGAAAACCTTCTCACACCCACACAGCATGGTTTCCGTCCCAAGCATAGTACAACTACTACACTCGCATCATTCATCAACATAGTCTCCCTAGCTCGTGATAACAATAAACTTGTCTCATTCCTATTACTTGACCTTTCTAAAGCATTTGACACTGTCTCTAATCCACTCCTCCTAGATAAACTCATTAACTTACATTTCTCTCCCCCTACTATCTCCTGGTTCTTCAGCTATCTCTCAACCCACCAGCAATCAGTTAAATGGCTCTCTGCACTATCCTCCCCTCTCACTGTACAAATGGGAGTCCCACAAGGGTCCATACTTGGACCACTACTCTTTAATATTTTCACCAACTTGCTCTACTCCTCTTGTCCCCAGTCATATCTTGTGCAATATGTTGATGACTCAACTGTTATAACCATTGCTGACAACCCAAATGACCTCCACTCAACTACCCAGGCATCCTTCCACACCATTGAGACTTGGCTTAGTGATAACAAACTAATACTTAATCCAAAAAAAAAAAACTAAGCTCCTACTCTTCCTCCCTAAAAACATCACCACACTCAAAAGTACATTTACCATCTTATCCTGCAACAACACTAACATCTCAGCTGAATCTAGTACTAAATTGCTAGTTGTTACAATAGATGATCAGCTTAAGTTTGATCTCCCTATTATTAACTTGGTAAAAAGAACTCATCAGAAACTTGGACACCTTTTCCGTAGCAAGAAATACTTAACTAACACTGCCCGAATAACTCTCTCCCAGGCTTTCTTACTCCCAACACTCCTGTACAGCTGCCACATATTCACAAACCTAAATTCTACACTTATTTCCAAGCTTGAAACTACCTATAATAAGATTACCAGACCTGCAGCTAACCAAACCTACAAGTCACACCACTGTTTAGCACTACAGCAACTAGACTGGCTAGAATTCCCTCAGCTGCTCCAACTATACCAACTCAAATCATCCACTCTATCCTCTATCTACCCACCTTCCGCCCCAGCTTCTCCACTATCATATCCAAATATTCCCCTGCTAGGACGCTTGTTGTTGTTGTTTGTCTTTCGGCTTTAGGGGTCGCCACAGCAGAACTCCGGTCTGCTAATGACGCAGCTCAAATCAAGAAATATTAGACATCTACAAACCCAAAACCAAAATAGGTTGCCTTCTCTATAAGTTGATAGTAATCTCTCCTTTGACAACCACATAGCCAAAGTGGTTAGAAAAACCTTCTATATAGCCCACCTTATCATGAAAGGATTCACATCTAGATCAAGGGAGGTCATAGTACCACTTTATTCATCCCTCATAAGGCCCATAATAGAATACAATGCCCCATTTGAGATGTACCTTACCCGACACCTGCAACAACTAGAAAGACCCCAAAAGTACCTCACAAAGAGGCTAAAGGGACTCAAACAGATGCCATATGCTGCTCGGTTAAAGAAACTCCAGCTCTACTCAGTAGCATACCGCCTACTTAGAGGCGATCTATGCCCGACGTATAAATCTATGTCAAACCAGGACTTAATGGACATGCTCCACCTCAGAAAATCCAAATCCCTTAGAGCTACGCGCTCGAGGGACTTGAACCTCAGCACAGAAATAAATAGGACATGCTGGAGGGACAGATTCATAACCCAGAGGCTCCCTTCGCTCTGGAATAGAATCCCAGTCCATGTTAAGCAGAGCCCCTCACTGTCTCTCTTCAAGAGGAATCTTGACGAGTGGATGGGAGATCATAGGTTTACCCCGGGGATTACTTCTGTGTCACTACTAGACAGAGGCACAGTAAACTAACCTATAAAAGGGCACAGTAAACTCAATTCAATGGGTGGCAATAGCCAAACACACTCTGGCTAGGCTTGTAAATGCCCTAGGGCAGATAGCCTAGTATGAACCTATGAACTATAACCCAGCTATATCCTGGAACCAACTCCCATTGGAAATAAAATCCCTCCAGCATAGCAAAAGTTTCAAATTAGCCACAAGTAAATACCCAAGAACAAAGTGGTCTTGCCACTGTAGCCAACCACCCTGAAACCACCATCCTTTCACCTATTTCACCACTTCACTCAATGTATCTCTAACACTATTCCCCTGCCTCTTCTACCTCTTCCCTTCCTCCATCTCCAACCACTGTTAATTCTTACAGTCTCAAAACAACCTACCTGTCTAGTCTGTCTCCTATACTCTACCTCACCTACATCTCCTCCTAGCCATTCCTACTTTCCTTTCTTGTTTCCAAACTCCTATACAACTAGATCCTACCCACTTTAAATAAGCATCTGCCTAACTATTAACTCATTTTGCTCTAAGCAGCTTAAATAATATTGTAACTAGCCATTTCTTCTGCTAATTGTTTAAAACCTTGTTTGTAGCAACTCTCATACTTGTCTGCCAATTGTCAATACTCTGTATAATTGAATTGCCTGATAGCTTTTTTTCTCTCCAGGTCTCTGCTTGTAAGATCCTATAGCTGATTGTTACTACTATGTTACTAAAATTTAATAAATTGTTTTCTAGTCCAGAGGAGCTTTTCTCCCCGGGTCTTTGCTGAAAATGAGCCAAAAGCTCAGCCAGACTAACCTGGTTAACAAATGTAAAATAAATAAAAATAAAAATGAATTCCAAGAACCGTTGGAAAAAGGTGATGGTACCCGAGTAGTTTTCCCAGTTAATGGCAGGATAGTTGAAATCATCCAGTATTAGGGTGTTTGGTTGTATCTTAATATTGTCCAGTATGTTTAGAAAGGTGTAGTGAGAATACTGGGGCATAGTGGGAGATACATTCCTCCTTTCTCACCACTAAGCACCATATCACGTTTTTCCTCCTGTCTACACCTATACACTGCTTAGGACCACAATAAAAACTATGTGGTTCAGCATTACAATCATGCAATGGCATTGCCAGTGCTGTGAGATCACTACTGTAGAGGAAATTAAACATGCTAACACTTACCCACAAACACACGTAGTTGTAATTTAATTGCCAGAGGAACACATTCAATCAGTGTCTTTGCCAATGAGAACAACTGTCAAGTAGAATACACTGCCAAATCAATACCAATTAATGCTAAAGACAGCAAGTTATAAAATAATGAATTAACAAATGTATACAAAAGTCAGGCCTTGAAAGGGAAAACCAGGAAAAAGCAACCACCTTTTCTCATAAAATGACAGAGCAACCTTAACATTCATGCAACTCAACAATTCAGCTCATCTGGCAGAAATCACAACTCAAATCACTGAAGATAACATGATAAGCAGGGTCTCAAGCCTTGATTACCCAGCCTGTTTGCTACACAGCAAAGCGCACAGTCTTCTACCACTCTGCTTCAGACCCCCAAGCAACGGGGAGTGGCTGCAACCTACCTGAGAAAAAGTCCAAGCCACCCCCGCTCCCCCGAGGGAGGGTTTGGCAAAATGGTTAACCTTACAGATGCAAGGGACAGGGTTCGGTTTTGTCCACTGATTATTGGCTAGACTTGTAACAGTCTGCAGACCGATAGCCTGGTAATTACCTATGGACATATACAGAATTTAGCCTTTCAAGACTGCCCTTCCACCCAAACACATGGCTGAGACATCCTAGCCTCCTCTCACTACTTTTATGGGTGAAGAGAAAATTCCATTGTGAAAACAGCAAATTATTTCCTGACCCCTAATGCACACTCTTATGGGCCAGCAAGACCTTACTTTACTTTCATTGCCATGACCTAAACCTGTTCACTTCTCTATTTTTAAGCCTTAACTCACCTATCGGCTACCTTTTCAGTTTTACCCTGCCTCTAATTTGTGCTGCCAGCAACCTAATTGCTCTAAACAATGTCTTCTAACTCCCTCCCAAGCAAATGTGTTGGGCCAGTGATACCATGTCCTACTACCATTGTCTGTGAAGAGAATTAAACGTGGCCATACTTAGACACAAACCACACAAACACTTATTAGAACTGCAGTGTAATAACCGCAGCCATATATTTATTTAACATTATTGCTGATTAGAATACATTACCAAACGAATAACCAAATTTGCGTAAAGGACAGGCCCTCGAAGGCCATCAATGAATCAGGCAAATGCAAAAACGACTTCTCTAGTTAAATAAAGCAGCAGTCCCAAAAATTAATTCAGTTGAACAAATTCAACTCATACGGCAGAAACCACAACACAAATCAATGAAGAGGTCTGTGAAACCATGATCAGTGGGACACAAGGCTTGGCCACCAAGCCTGCCCACTACACCACAAAGTATACAAAGGTTGACACCTCTGTCTGTGGCCATAAGCCAACAGGGGTGGCTGCTGTCTGACTGATTAAATAATGACAGACATTTCAGTTTTAAACTGAATATCCTTCAGGACAATGGATGTTGATGCAAAACCTGATATTCTAGCAATTTTCTAAGTACACAAATACAATACTTCACATCTATCACTGATTTGCGGTCTTTGTCTGTCATTATATTTTGGCTTTTCCCCAATTCTTGTACTAACAAGTTGAGAGGTATGCTGGAAAATCAATATAGATTCACAGCTAGAAACAGCAGCAGGTTACAGATTCTGGATGGTAAAATAATAGGTTCATAGGTGTATAATAGGCTAACGACCACAAGGGCCTGTATAAGTCTAGCTGTGCCCATACCTCTCAAATGTCCAGATTTTTGCTTCACGTTTGGTCTGTGTCTCATAAAAATGTGTAGTTTTCTAACAAATCACCAAGGATTTAAGTCACTAAATAATGATGTACATTTGACTTTCAGACTCCATATGCTTCAGAAAAAGCATGATGACACAAACATTTTTTATTCTAGCAACTTTCTAAGTTTATAAGACCCATATTTCAAATCTATCCATATTCTGGAGACTTTGCCCCTTCCCCCTTAATTTTTTGGTTTGTCCTGATTTCTTGCACCAATAGGTTCAGAGGTATGCGTGCAACCCAAATGTGCTCCATGAGTTATGAGTTTTCATAGTTTATATTGGGGGTGATTGTTGGTTATGACATGATTTACTGACTGCCTCTATCCGTCAGAGGTACAGGTACCAGACAAGGGTGGTCCAAATTATGCTTAAATAGGGATTAGGGAGTGACGCCACCATTTTGGCAGTTGCTGCATATTTACATCATTCCTGTAAATAGGTCATGTGACACAGTGGTTTAATGCTGGATTAGGAAATTAAAAAAAATATTTTCTAAGCTGCAACCATTTACAAGCATTACACAACTTTCAACAAATGTATATACATATTCAGTCTTTAAGCATGCAGTCATATTGGACATAACACAGTAAAGTATGAAACAACACAGTGCAGTCAACATTTTTCTAATTAGACAAATTTACCAAATGAAAGTGAGTGCAAACAATTCAGCACCATAAGTATTAAATTGTAATGGACACAACAACAAATATTTGCCATTGTTTAATACACTATCCCGCCTTTGCGTAGATGTTAACAAACAATCATAGGTAAGTACCTTAACCATTATATTATGCAATCCGGTGCACCCACTTAGAAGTCGTTAAATTAGTAAACCTATTATCATCTGAAACTCATGTTTACTTACTACACAACAAAACGGTCCAGGACATGGCGGAAGTGAAGGTCAATCAGCAATGTCAACTATGGGGGGTGGGGTATAGTTAGGACAATGAACCTGTCTGTCACCTTCACTTTCAAGAATAAACTCGTCTACTCTTCCTAATGCTTAACCGACTGGATTAGCATTCTGGACTACTGTGACACAGTGATTTGTAAACCCATACCTACAAACCACTTTTCCGATACAGCTGTTAAGAATTTATTTAAATTATATTATTACTTCAGAAAAGTGTTTACCATTGTAGTTTTATTGCGTTCTCTTTTCGCAGCTAAACAAAGTGAAGTGCACGCAAGAAACATTTTACACCAAGACGTATTTACAAACCTGAAAAATCTTATTGCCCAAAGTTTTTTCAAAATAAAGTCACAGAAAGCAACAGTATCCCTTCTATTTGTAATCTACCGTCAACAGCACCTTCATTTTAAACACATTTTCTGAAAGGTGACATGATTAATAAAGGAGTAGAGGAACACGCATGCAGCGCACTGTCACCGCTGCTAAAAACATCCCGCGAACTCTTGCCAGTTTGTTTTTTCTCCACCAGTTAAAATAATTCCCGCACAGCTTTTACTGCCAACCAGTGCCGTACTCATAAGACTACTGTTATGCCTTGTTTATTAATGACCTGGGCGATAGTGTAGTGTACATAACCATGTGTATATAGCATTGCAACTTGCATATTTTGTTTGTGTTTCGACCACATTAATTGTATGCATGATGTCACTGACTAATATGAATGGCATGTCAATCATGCATTTCATATGAAACTTTTTCACGCCACTCACCGGAGCCACGCCCACTCCTGCGCAGACTTGAAGGTGAGCCAATACACTACACTATCGCCGTGACCTGCAGCCAAACAATACTGTCGGCAGAATACCGTCGGATAGCCTCATTCCTTTATTTTTTTTTCTTTTAAAGGAATATGCGTATAATCCGATAGAAGCAAAAGCGTAATTTACAATTGCCCGGTTGAGTGCTGTAGCAAGCTACTGAGGCAAAGGTTCCTGCCATACCACCCTCTCCTTAACTCTAAGAACTTTGAACAATACGGTACCAACTGCCTCGGGCAATACATTCAGAACCCTACAGAATTTATGATCAAACTTTCTAAATCAAAGAGCTTGGTGTCACAAGAAACGCTGGCGCTAATGCAAGTATATATGCAGCTACAGCCCTTCTAATATTACAGTGTTACCTACAAGTTATCCAGTGCAGAACACCCGAACCCTGTATATGAAAATATGATCATCATTGATTCACAAGCCCATGATTTCGAACCGGACTGTACTTTAAGCACAGGGCTAAATGCTTAGCTGGAGACAAAACAATTTTAAGACACTCTGCTAAGCGCTTCTCCATTCACGACTACTGTCTACCTTACTTATATTTTGAGCCACCAATAGCTGCTAGATATGTGAAATTGAATATGAAAGCATGAACAAATCCGTCTGACACACACATATTATTTTTGTTTCTGACTTTTTCAGGGAGAACGAAATACATGCAGTCAAAACACTTCTTACAGTAAGAAATAAACAATATATCTACAGTGCGTTCTCCACAATCCCATTGGAAAATTTCTGATAAAACATTCCGTTGATTTCGCCAATCAATGAATGCTGCTTTAAATTCTAAACCCAAAGAAATTGCATGAAATGGAAGCAATTCTAATGATATTTAACTATCCTTGTTTTATGTAACCAGCATGGTAATGTTAATACTACGTGAGATTCAAAAGTATATTAATTTCCTCCCAAAAATGCTTAACATTTCACTTTAGGGTCAAAAACAACCAAAGCAATTGCAAGTTTACTTAAAACGTCGCGATAATCTAAAATTCTAAACCATTACTTGAACGGTGATAGTTTTTTTCCAAGTCTCGCGAGTTCTTCGAATTTCCCACGCCTGCTGTTGTCTACCTGCCTGTCTGGTCCGCCTCACTCAGCACTCCATTCTCAGATTGGGGTTAGGGCCTCGCGAGAATTAGAGTTTGGGCGAGAGTTTGTGGAAGATGGCGCCTGTTGTGACAGGGTAAGTCTGAGATTCAGATGTACTGAAAGAGGGCAAAGTGGGGTTGTAATTAGGCTTTTTGTGTTTTTACTATAGTTGAGTGAAAGAACAAAACTGGCGGGGCTTAGTCGGTACTGGAGGGTAGTGTTTCCGTGGGTTACCTTGTCGATGTTGAACCTATCGCCAGTTCTGGATTTAAGTTCTTCACTTTACTGTTGCTCTTTTTTGCTAAGTCTGTTGTGTATGTGTTATTGTAGTCCATCACTCTGTAGTATGGAGTTTCAGCGCTGGAGTTGCAACTTAGCCTGCCCTTTCCGTTTTTTTTTTAATCTAAACACACTGTGTGCAGTGGCCGTCTTATTTGCTTTTCCACGCGTTGATCGCGTACTAGTTTGTGTTTTGTTCATTTTGAGTCTTGTGTGCTAATAATTTTCAGTTTGCTGTGCTTAATCTTAAATTTGACTTTAATTGCAACGTATGGTTTTGTATGTTGCATTTTGTTTGTGCAATGTTGTCATTGTCCTGGTTTCAAAATAAACATGCTATGGCATTTACTCTGTTGTCTGAAGTAATAATCGAACTTGTCTCCTTATGTTATGATGTAGTGGCTATAAGTGGTGCTTTTCTTTCTGCTGGTGTCAGTACTTTAAGTTTGCCTTCAAGATTACGGAATTGCATATGTGAGCAGGATGACAGTAAGCTGGTTTGTCATCATGATCAAGTTAGTTAAGTTAATCGTGGCTGTACTGTATGGTTTGTTTTACATAATTTTAGATTGAGTAGGGCAGAAGAGATGCATTGATATGACATTAAAATACAAAACGCTGATTGATGCTGATTACAAAGTTTAAAAAGTGTCTACTATGTGAGCAGAGCGGATCTAGATCATACGGGATTAATATTATGGAGTGTGTCAGTTACTTATTCTACAGGGAAGTAGAAATAATGATCATGGCATGGATTCACATAATGCAAACGGTAATTGGTTCTACGCTTAAGTTTGTTGCTTTTTTGTCACTTGGTGAGTTAGGGTTTGCCAGTGTTCTATAGGGAAGTGGTCATTTAAGCATTTATATGGTTCGAAACACTATATGCTTTTTTAAATTATTTTAGTAGTAAATTTTATAGTAAAAATCCACAGACTTCGCAGTTAGGGAAAGGAAGTGGACGCAGATTAGCTTGTCTAGTGGTAGCATTTAAGAGTAATGTAATGCTGTGGAGTGAAACAGTAGCACAGTGAATTATATTTTTGTGTTGTGCATAAAATGTTATTTTGCTCAGCCTGGACTATTTGCAGTGGTTGCAACTGGCTGTTGACATTTACCATTTGGGTTTCTTCACAGCATTATTCTGAGTAGGGACACTGTTGGCAGCAGGATACTTGAAGTGGAATGAAAGCGGAGGCATCACAGGGATAATGTATCATCGGCCTGTACATTATCTACACTCCACATGTGTGTGTTCTAGGATTAGTAAATCCCTTTGAGAAGATGCTTTGCCTTCTATTTTGTCAGGTGACATATGTGTAGTACAGTGGTTAGCCCCCCATGCCTGATTCTCAGTGAAGATTTGTGTCTTTGTAGCATTTGTGGCTTATTTTTTCCCCCACTCTCCTGGAGCCGTGTGTCTTTGCAGTTTGATTGGAGGTGCTGCATTATCACTTGATATGTGTGTGTGAACCTGGCTGTCTCTCTGCCCTTTGGGCTGTTTTCCTTCAGGTGCTGATATCTTCCTTGGACCTGTTTAGTGAGAGAAACTCTGATCTCTGTGACCCTAAGTCAATTAATGCTGTTGTCAATGGTTTCATGTTACTGTATTGGAAACTGCCATTTTAATGTGCATACAGCTTCCTTGTTTGATTGTTAAGACAGACATCAGTGTATTATGGCTAATTTGTGTTATTCAGATGTCATGGTTTTCTGTAGGAGTACTTTGTAAACCCCTTTTTGGTGCTGTCCATCTACCTGATAGTAAGCTTTAGCACTTATATTTTTGTAGAATAAATGCTGATATTTTTTTCATTCTTTCACCTTCCGTGACATCTGTCATCATGTATGATCTAGATACGCTCTGTTCACCTAATATAGTAGAAACCTTTTAAACTTTGTAATCAGCATCAGTCGGTTTGTTTTATATTTTAGTGTCCTATCTGTGCATCTCTTCTGCCCTACCGAATCTTATAAAAGTATGCAAAACAAACCATACAGTACAGCCACGATTAACTTAACTGATTTAAAAACTTTGACATGTTGTAACATCTATTTTTCTAAATGGCTTGCCCTGGTGTGAAGATTATGTTGTGAGTAGACTGAATAAACTGCTTGTCCTAGTGAAGGTTGTGGTCGAAACAAGCTGACCAATATAGACAAGACTTCTGTATCCCAGCAACGCTGTCTGGCTCTTCCTTTGGGGTTCCTGGGCCATTTGTACACAGTCTGCCCAGCTCATCCTGGATGTGCCTGTGGACCTCCTTGCATTGTGCTTGATAACCTCTTATAAGAGGTCTAGTTTAAGTTTTTATAACTGGTCTGTCTCACTAGAGCCTTGCTTCCATTTTAAATGGTGAGAGGGAACTGGAAGTGACACCTTTTAAGGTCTGTAACATAAATGACACTGGGATATGCAAACATTAAGGGTTGCATAACATAGTGATTTGGGCATAAAGAAATGCACATAAACATCTACCTGAATAACATTTGCAGACAAACTGGCGCATTTTGACCAGTCACATTTTGGGATAGCCTTAACTTTTTTAATTTGGGTGAAAGATGGTGAGTGCCACTGCACTTCATGTGGCAACTCCTTAAGTAGTTTAAAGGCATGTGCACAATTTCTCTCTCTTCCCCAAGCAGAAGACCTACTCTCCTGAGCCATGGGACCCCACAAAATTGAAGGGACCTGGCATGGGCATGCTTTAGTACTGTGTGTGTGTGTGTGTTTTCCCCTGCACTGAATTTTTTTTTTAAATTACTTTATTTCTTTGAGTTCACTGCTAGAAGTCTTGGAAATGGTATTTAAACACTTCTGTAGTTAAGTGATTACAACTGTTAGTAGATCATTTGCTTTTTGTACTGAAGTGGATGCTGCTCATCCTGTGTTCTCAGGCTCTCATTTCCTTTCAGAATTATTTTCTGTTTGCTGCTTCAGCAAAAGCATATGCTTGTAGAATGCTTTAATTGACTGTAATGTAAAGCTGATGACGTGCAATATCAGGTTTCTCTTTTTAAATGGTAGTTATTTTCTTGAAGTTTTTTTAACCATTTCCAACAACTTCTCTTGTGTTTAATCTTTTATTCTTACCGACCTGTCTTAACCTTGTATCTTGATATAAGTCACAATTTACAAGTAGTTCTAGCTAAGTTCAAAGCCTCGGTTTTGTTGTTATGGTGTAACAAATTTGTATTTTCGTATGTATACTATTTTGTTTACTTTATACTTTTATTGTAATTCGTGCATTAAAATTTACTGTTACTCATGGAACTCTTCTCCCCGGGCCTCCACTGAAAAAGGACCCGTGTCCAGTTGTATTTTCCTGGTAAACAAATGTTAAATAAATAAAATGCTGCAGTATGCTGATGATGGGGACAGATTGAGACATTTGGTTATTTACTTTTCATGTAGCTACTGTGTTGTCCATACTAAGTAATAGCATTTAAAATCACATGCTATAAGTAGAGAATGGTTAAGTATCCTATTTGTAAAAGCTTCTTAGTTTTGTTTTGTGACTGCTGAGTATAACTATAAACTGTTGTCAGCACTTGAGAAAAAAAACTTGTAGGTTTTGGACTGGCATTCGGGTTTGGTACTTGGTTGTTTGTAGTAATCTGTGAGAGGTACTTGTTTTAAGTCATGAATGGAGTAAAATTCTTTAGTATAGATGTTGAGGTTGCTTATGTTCAGCCTGTATTTATGTAGTCGGGTACCAATGGTTGAAAATTAATTGTCCTTGGTGTAGGAAGTAATGTTTTGCCATGAGTACTAAACACACTTCATGAAATGTTGCTGCATATTGAGTTGGTAACTTGGGGAGTATTGTCAATGAGGCAGGAAGGTACACCCCCCCCCCAAAAAAAAAATCTTGGAAGCTGCTTTTATGCTAAGCTAAAATGTCTATTTGATTTATGACGTAGTAATGTGCAGAGGCACATTATTCATGCATAGGAAATGTATTTCTGCACAGTAGTATATAGAATTTTTTTCATGCTTGTGTAATTTCCTTAAACATATAACAATTCTTTTAGTAGTTTATTTTTTCTTACTGTGCTTTCAAGAGAGAGACCCTTTGGTGGCATACAGATGTGATGGTAGTCTGCACATTTCCCCTGATAACCTTGCAGTGTGCAGGCACCCATATTTGTGTGTCTGTTGGATGTCTGTATGTATATATACACACACATCCGCAGCCCCTTTTCCCCATTTTTGCACGTCACATCTATTGCCAATGTTCACACCACAGGGTGGTTAGCCTTGCCACGATTGACCTTCCATACTACACTCACTTATACATGCGCAGTCATGGCTATGACCAATTTAGAGAGTCCAATCCATCTATTTGCTGTGTGTGGCTTTGTAGTGTGGGAGTAAATTGGAGCACTGTAGGGAACCCATGTACAGACAGAGGATATCCCAGCTGAGAATCAAACCACTGAACTTGTTGCTGTGAGGTGACAACTGTACCCACTCTCCATTGTGCCACTCCATATACATATTTTATCATTTATTTTCTAGTACTAATTTTTTCATGTTCAGTGGTGCTGAGAGCTAGTGCTTGCCCTGGTAGGCAGGGTGGGTAAGACATGAAACTAATCCTGGTAAGGTTGCTGGTTTCCTCACAGGCCACATTGGAATAGTTTGCATGCCCCCATTGTATCGGAGAGCCTTTGCTACTGCTCTGCTGTTCACAGTTGTAAATTCCCTTTTTGTTCATGTACACTTGCACTAGAGTGCTTATTCCCACTCATCTTGGATAAATGTGTCTCTCTCTTGCTGTGAATACTCTCCTAACTTGCCCAACATCTAGATCATATGTGCTGTGACTTCTTATGAGTTTCCTGCTTTCCCTGACTTCATTTTCCTTAGTGCTGTACTTGGCCTGTTCTGAAGTTTTGTGTAAACTATGGTTACTGGTGTAGCCGAAGTCTGAGTACTTTATTTTGGAATTTGGGGTTGCATTTTGTCAACTTATTGTAGCTTAAATGTTTTATTTAGTAGAATGAATTTAACTATAGGTGATGCACAGAGGTGAAGGGTTTCTCCTTTTGAAGGAATTGAGGGTTGCAAGTTTTGTTGTAACTTTGTATATTTGTAAGCAATAGTCATACGTAATGTTTTCTTATAAAAGCTTGTGATGGTTGCCGAGTGATTGTTAGTCTGTGATTGATAATAAATGCTTTGCATAGAAAATATCCAGAGAGCAATGCTTATAAAGTATGTTTGATGTTTTAAATATGGTAAACCTTGTTCATAGGTAGATACTAGGCTATCAGCCCAAGGGCCTACGTAAGCCTAGCCAGCAAGATTCCATAGCTTACGCCACCTAAGAAAGTTATTTTCCTGTGCCACTGTCCAGCAGAGAGACAGAAGTGAACCCCAGGGTGTATTTCCTATTTCCCATCCACTCATCAAGATTTTTCTTGAAGAGTGCTTTGCTTGACATAGATGGGTAGCTTGTTCCAGAGTATAGGAAGTCTCTGGGACATGAATCTGTCCCTCCAACGTGTCATGTTTATTGTGGTGACAAGGTTTGTCTTCATTCCTTTTTTATAAAGAATTCAGTTCTGTGTGGAGACCTGCGTGAATGGGCATACCTTCGTTGAAGGTTGTACGTCAGGGCTGGCAACTCAGTACGTAAAAATCTGCTGCCAATCATTAGCGGATCGGAGTTCCGCTGTGGCGACCTCTAACCGGGAAACGCCGAAAGATACAACAACAGTTCAGTTTTTTGTGTATGTATATATAATATATAGATATGTGTGTGTATGTATGTGCGTGTATGTATATATGTGTGTGTGTGTGTGTGTGTGTGTGTGTGTGTGTGTGTATATATATATATATATATATATATATATATATATATATATATATATATATATATATATATATTTGATCAAGCGCACGTTGCTCATTCGGGTATAACACTGACTTTTATGCGTGAATCTCATAATGCCAAATGGTCGAAATGTCATAAACAACACCAAGTTCGACATTTGCAACTGCTCTACCACCTAAATGAGTGCTACCATGGGTAAAAAAAAAGGGCACTGTTTTGCGATTCGCATCTCTTGCAATCGCTTTTTTGAGATTTTGCCGCACTGCTTTCGACAATACCCGATTTGACCATCTACCGGCTGATCGAATGCATGTATACTATAAATCTATAATTTTGCTGTTTTAACCACTAAGAGATGTTAGTCATATATGCACTGTTGAAATATCATCACATGCTAGCTTTGCTCTTAAAATTCGTTGTAGTTTATCATTTTGAATATAAAAAGGAAAAAAAATGCTCTTAACTCAAATATAGGGTTTAAAAAAAAGTTCAGATTGGAGAAAAGTGTTTAAAGTTTTGATATTTTAATTACCTTTTATAAAGTGGGTGGATTAGTGAATTTGATTTAAATGTTCTGTGATATTTTACTGTTTTCATGTTATAGATCCAGTCAGTTGTTTTGCATGTTCTTCAGGTTTGTTTGGCTATACATTATAGTTTGGCATTTTTAATATAGCCTATTTTTATATGAAAATAATTCCAAGAATTAGGTTGTGGTGCAAAATTAAGTTGGAATATGTAGCAAACATTAACACAGGCATATTTTTGCTGCATAGTGAAATGTTCATTAAGTTAGCATTTTAGATACAGTTTTGTTAGATATGTACCCTTCAGTCTTTCGTAAGTTGCAGGGATACCTTTAAAACTGTTTTCAGAGGATTGAATATACATATTGGGCATTCTAATAAGGATTGAAGTTTAATTATATGCAGAAATTGCCACATTAGGACCTTGGTTCAGACATTTTGAGTGGAGTAATCTATTCACAGACTTTAGTTGTATTAGGGACAGCCGCTGGATAAATTCGTGACTCTTTATGATTATTTTAAGCCGTAAAGTATTTTCCCTGTTGCCCAGCTGCAAACATGAGCATTCCATTATGACATTGATTTTATGTACTCCTCAATATCAGTTTGTGTGTGAATAATTACATCCAGTTTAAAAATGCAGAAAGCAAATGTGACCACATTTTGTAGCACTATGGAGAAATCTTCTAGCACTATAAAGATGACTACATTTCTAACTCGTTTTGTGTTTGTCAGAATACAGCTGTTATACATGCCATGTGATGGGATGCCTTCAATCCAGGTTGTGAATTAGAAATGTTTAGTCTGTCTGTTGATGAGGAACCATAAGGTTGTCGTCTGCATGTTGTTTTACTCAATCCAGGTTGTGAAGTAGAAATGTTGAGTCTGTCTGTTGATGAGGAACCATAAATAAGGTTGTCGTCTGCATGTTGTTTTACTGCAGTAAAGTGAAGAATGTCATTTTTGTATTTTGTTTGTGGATGGATGATGCTAAATAATGTTTGTTTATTTTTTTGCAAGCTCGAGCTCCTGCTACAATATTGAGCCATACTCTTCTGGCTGTTCATTTGGTGCATTTATTCCTCTTGGGTGAGGGACGAGTGGTGGGAGCAATCAACTTTGTGACAGCTGTCATGTCCCCATACCTAACCTGTCTGCCATGGTGCTATTTACAGATATTGTGCACATGGTACCACATTCTGACTAATCTCTTATAAGTAGTGCAGTTTAAGCTCACTGTACTCATTGCTGTGGTAATGCATCTGCACTCCTGCAATAAGACATTACCCTCATTCCAGGATGGGCGAACTGTCATTAGCCTTCACTCCCCTCCTTCTGTACCTTGTCACTTTAACAGCAGTGGTGCTGGTCAGACATGAGTTGCCTGGGATATTACACTGTGGTTTATCAGTGGGGTATTTCTTCATTTGCATATTGTACTGTGTTAGTGTTGTAATGGTATGTTATGTCTTTAATGAAGATTTGTGATGATTACTGGACCTAGGTGATGCTGGAAATGGTTGGTTGTGAATTTGCATTTACAGATCATTCGCTAGTTTTTGAATACCTGAAGCCGTGCCTTCAGTAGTAAAAATAGTTGATCAGGTTCTTTTAGCATTTGGTGATTGTTTCAAATGTCCTTGCGCTCAAAAGATGGCAATCCAACTGCCTTAACTTTTAGTTCATTACATTTGTACTCTGTATTTATTACCAGTTGTGTACACCTTTTGTAGATCTGAAATCATGCTTGAAATCTGGTTTAGAGTGTAAAGAAGTTGTTTACATTTTTCTCTGATTTTTGAGAGGGTATCATAATGATGCATAACAATTGAATGCGAACAAGACTCCACCTTTATATAAGAAAAGAGTACTTTTTTCATTAGTGCAGGAACAAAATATTGATTCATGGAATGCAGCGTTTGCAGTGATATTTAGGAACTCTGGAGGAATTTTGTTTATGGAAATGGAACCCAGATTTTGGTTTTATAAGAAACGTGCACCATTTATGATATACCACTCTGAATGGAAAAGATGGGATGGTCTTTATGGGTATATGTCTGACAAGAAATGTCATTTGTTATGACTTGCCTGTCAGTCAGTAGTTTGGCCTATGGCTTCCCACCACAGGCACAAGCCTGTGGTCAGTTATGGAGTCTGTGAAAACACTGATTGCAAGGAGTAGCAGGAGGTGATGTCACAATCCCTTACAGTATGTGCATTCTCTCCCTGTCTGCTGTTCTGTTTACTCTTGCTTGCAGGGTTACCAGTTGTAAGAGTCTATGAAACCACATTGAGCAGTACTGCACATATCCTGGTCAAATGTCCAGTCAGTTCTTTTTGTCCCCCATAATCTGGGTGGCATAAAGATGCACTGTGAGTAGTCTTATAGTGATTTTGATATGGATTGGTATAACTTCTCATGCCTACCGAATACTGTCTGTTAAACTGTTATAACAGGTTTTGCTATCTAGTAGTAAAATTGCAACATCTTCCACACCCTTGTGTTTCATGTCTGATCTTTGGCTGCAGTATTCTGGTGTTGAAGTCAGTCTCAAAAATGGAACTGTTAGTCAAGTTCCAGAAGTGCTTGTAATGTGTGTGTCTTTTACAGTTGATTGTCTACTCAGCACAATGTAGGCTTCCTGCATCAAGTCCTGTTTTGAATTTATTTCATGTATTTTCAGTAGAGTTAGCAGCAGTTTTGTTGTGAATTTGCCCTGGGTTTTAGTCATTGTCCCAATTCATTAATGCCAGCAATACAAGTATTGTGAAGTTTTGTCTGAGATGTATCTGTTTTGTTCTGTTTGATTTTGAGGTGCATGATCTGCTTTAAAAGTGGTGAATGTGGTTTTCTGATTTGAGGAAGATGAGCTAGTACAAGTTCATGAACTTGAACTAATGGAGGGTATTGGAAATAAGCAAATGCTCGCTTGCTTCTATAGTCTCAAGAATACACATGAGCATTGTTGCAGTTATGGTATGCAGCTTTATTTTAATTGGCTATGATTGGGCATGCAGGAAGTGGGTATAGAGTGTATACAAAGTAGTATAATTTTAAAGAGTTAAGGTGGTAAGAATGGATGGGAGGGCAAGATGAAAACCACTGGTGTATGGAGGCCCTATATATATTTTTTTTCTACATGAAATCTCAGAGGGCGTATGTGTAAGAGAAGTGGTTTGTTATAGTCAGTGTTGTGTGATGCTTAGTACGGTTGAAAGGGTAGCAATGGCAGTGCCCTGTAGTTAAAAGGGTTCTCTGGCTGACTGTAATCCAGGCAGTGTATGCTTGTACCAGGCTAAGCAGTGCTTCCACCATTGCACTTCTGTAATTTAGTCCAGTTTTGGTTAAATGTGCTATATTACTGATGTGTTAATACAAATGTAGATCTGCTTCAGTCAACATCCTTTCTGATTGTAAGTGATGCTGTGACAAATGTAATGAGGAAAGTACTGTACAGAGAGGCTGCGGAGTCAAGGTACAGGGAGAAAGCAGCAATATTTACAGCTTGCATTTCTTTGAATGTGGTGGTAGTATAGTTGGGTTAAAGGGGTGGAAGTCATTTCAGTTTTGGTAGCAATGGCTTTTTAAAAGCGTATTTCATGAAGGAAAGCAAACCTACTAATTACATTTGTACATGTTGGAAGAAAAATGTTTTATGCTTGATAAACCTATGACTTATTATCACCAGAGGAAGGAGAGAGAAGATCAGCTATTGCTAAGTAACGCAGTCTAAACAAGTCTGTGATCAGCACTCTAAAGCCCTGAGTAATCTTTCCTTATTTCCAAACCAGTTTTATTTAGCTGCACTGTTTTAATGTTGCTTGTTGTAGTGGCATGCAGCACCTGTGTACTGTAGAAAACATTGTATTAGTAAAAATATTTTTATTACTTAATATGTAGGAGTACATGTAGTTCTCATGAGTCTATTATTTTGATGTTAATTACAAAAACTGTAAATAGAGGTGACCTTAGAAACCCTTAAGGCAGAGAAATGCAATTCTTGTTGGGAGGCCTTGAATTTGGTAGTCGGTTTATCTCTTGTATGCTACCAGTTGGCCTGTAGGCAGCATGAACAGTAAAATGTGCATTGATTCCACAGCGATGAAGCCTATATTAAGTACACATTTTAATTCATGGATATGATTGCCTGATGGAGCAGGTAGAAAAAAAATATGAAGTAGAAGAAGGCACAGCTGTATAATGTCAGCTGCAGCAATTAGGAGAATTTCACATTTTGTTACCAAAGTTGTCCAGATAGGCATTGCCCTTTTTGAGAAGGCCTGGGAATTTTTTTATATGAATTTTCATTAAAAAAATGTTCAGCCCACGCCAGACTGATGATATTGTGATCCAAGTACATTAAGATGGCTGAAGGTATTTGGGACCACATGCATGTAAAAATAGGACATTAGAAGTGATTTGGAGTGACATCCCATTTGCAATTCCATGTTTAGCAATGTGACTAAGCCTGAAAATTTAAAGATGACCTACTAGACCTGAAAAGTCTTCCCAAATCTATTACACATTGTAGCAGTCATGTGAACCATCTCCTAATTAGTTTCTTTTGAAACTTGCCTGACAAAGGGTTATAGAAGCTTGTCTGATCATACAGTTAGTCTTGCCAGTAGTCAGTACCTAGAAAAAAAAGTAAGTTGAAGCTAAGGAACAAAAGGGGCCATTTCAGTTCATCTTTAAAGTGCGCAGGAATGTCTTCTATTTGGACTTGATGATGAACTTGACAGTACTGTGTTGCTTCCTGGTAACCCATTATTCTAGTTAGTTTCATTATGAGTAGAAATTTTGTAATATGAAGGTCTTCAGTGCAATGCTCTGTACTTACGTTGCACTGACAAAAATACTAGTGCCCATAAACCTTTTAGAAGCAAGAGTTGCTGTTCATTTTCTGTATAAACTGTGAGGGTGTATTGAAGGTCTGTTACTTGTATGTGGTACACTATTTTATGTAAACATTCCCATTTGTATCCCTCACTGTTTTCAATATTTGGACCTAAACTTGTCAGAGGGGATTGGAAATAAATAAAGCATCTATTTTACTATGGGCTAGCAATACCCCCCCCCCCCCCGTTTAATCTTTTGACCTTTGAGTTGGTTATACGTAGGGGGTGAGGTGTACATCCAGAAACAGTAGCCAAGTATTTGGGGACCATTTTTGCCCCCCTTTACCTACTGATCAGTAAGCCTCCCCTTTACCAGAAATTATACTGTTTGAGGGGGGGTGTTATCCAGGTGGCTGCAATTACGGGTGCTTTGTGCTGTTGACTGCATGCTAGCAATTAAAGGTTTCTAGTTTGTGGCTTAACCTCACAGTGATAAAATGAGTAATTGCATCCCTGCATGGGTTGTGTATGTTCCCTTGTTTGCTTATGCATGTGCTGACTGGGGCTTCTGTCCTAGGCTTGGGAAGCCATTCTGACTGTGTGGTTCATGGCTACAGGGCTTAAATGCAGATAGTCAAAGTGGTGATGTCATATTCGGTGCTGTGGCTCTTCAGATGATGAAGTTTGACCTGTCATGTTAACAACTGAAATTCATTTTATAGGTAATGTGTGCAGTTTTTGTTCCTTGTGATATAAAGACAGCAAACTTGGTGGACGCTGTGTGATAGAGTTCACTAGGCAAATAGACATTTATTCTATATGTGAACAGCAGTGAATATCCATGGTTTATAGAGAGGTTTGACCTGGCACTTAAGCATGGTCTGGAACAAATTTTTTTTTTTTTTAGTAATTTTATGTTAATCTGTCTAAATCTATCCATCTGTATATCTATAGCTCTCTCTCTTTTTTTATTTTATATATATGTGCGTGTGTGTGTATAAACTTGTTCTTTTTTATGAGAAATATTGACGTGCATTTAGATATATGTATGTGCCAAGTCATGATTCTCAGTATTTTGTTTCTCCCGTGTAATAACATTATAAATGCACAACTGCTGGAAACTTCTCTTTCAGGGACAAATCATATTTTTTGTGGTTTTTATAGGAGCTAAAATGTTTTTATAACCTATTTTATGCAGTCATTCTCTGCAAGAAGCAATGTGTATGTTTGTGGTGTACTGAATTTAAAGACCTCAACATTAGGGGGAGTATGAAGTCTTGATAAAGGACTCTACAGCAAAACATGGGTTGTGTCATCTTTGTTTCCGAAGTATAACATTAGACCTGTCCACCATACACATACTGTTTCAGTATGTCCCTTCTGAGTGGGTATACCTTCAACTGTGCACATATCCCTTAAATCCATAAGCAGTGGAGAAATATATGGACTACATGCAAGTACTGCAGCTTTTTGCTGTTGAACACACACACATTCTTACTCCATGAGCTATATCTGTAATTATTTAATTGTCATCATATAACTGCCATTTGCTTTCATGCATATCCTCCCCCAAGAAGAAGATAAACATTTTCTGTGTGATAGCTAGTTTAGAAGAAAGTAAAAGATCTGCTGCACTGTATGTTATCTTGTTGGCCATTTGCAGTGACTCGCAGCATGTCAGATTAAATGTTTATTCATTAAAGATGTGTGATTGCTTTGTGTTTACATATGCCTCCTTGCTCTTTCATCAGAACATGTCAAATGGTTATGTGTTTGTGATGAAAATGAAGGAATATTTGCTGAAGTTATTCATTTATTTTTTTGTTTTGTTTTCTCTGAGACACCCATCTATAGTAACTCCGAACAAATCACATTACTGATGTTCGCCCCACAAAGGAAAAGTAGCGCTTTTGGTGTCCTGATTGTAAAGGATTTTGTGGCTTCAGTAACACACACCCACACACTTATTTAAAATTCACAGTTGCACACTTCAGTCTTCATGTATGGTGGACTTTTATTTTACACTAGTGGTTTGCTGCTTCTCTATACTGTTCTAGTTTCTTTCCTCCCACTTTGACAGACTTATTACATCTTTCCATTCGTTCCTTTGTTTTTTTTTTCTCCCATCCATTTAATTTTTTCTGCATTGTTTTCTCCTGTCCAACTCTCCTTTCTAGTACTTTCCCTTTTATTTTCCACTTTTTTGCCATTGCACTCTTCACCTCTGTTGCCATTAGATTTATTGATTACATTTTTTTTCCTACGAATTCTCTGCCTTATCCTCTATTCCCACATGGAAATTTCCAGGCTTTCTATCCCTCTTGTACATATATACTCTTCTGGATTTCAAAAGGTCACTGTCCAGATCTTTTGTGCCTCATTTGCCTTGTATCTTCAACACCTTAAGTCTTTTCTCTTCCTCTTGTGTGTTTTTTTCAGCGAAAGCTGAAAATATCGAAGAAACAGAATTCTTTCCTAGGGAAAGAATTTGGTTGTCCGTTTCTGTTGCTTTGGTATTTTCAGCTCTCTGGAGGAAAGGTACGGGTCTGGTTCAGGTAAGTGTGCGAGAGTGCGGGTTAGGTATGTGTGTGTTGTGTAGACATGAGGGTTAGGGCGGGTTAGGTGAGTTAGAGTTAGGGCACGGGTTAGGTATGTGTGCGATTGTGTGGACGTGAGGGTTAGGTGAGTTAGGGCGCGGGTGAGGTGAGTGTGTGATAGTGACAGACCTTAGGGTTAGGGTGTGGGTTAAGGTAAGTGGATAGTTAGTGGTGTGTGTATAGTTTAGTGTAGGGTTAGGTGTAAGAGTTTAGGTGTATATGTGTGTGTGGATTGCTGTTTGTTTGGTGTGTGTGTGTGTGTGTGTGTGTTTTGGAGCAGCAAAATTTTTCCCTAGGAAAAAATTTGCTGTTCTGAATGTTCTATGTTTGGTGACTTCGATTGGTAGGGTTCGATATTAGAACACTTTGACATTTTGAATGTTCGGTGTTCTAATGTAGACCCGTTTTTTTTCTGTGCCAATATACCACCTGTGCAATGTTCTTAATATCTGATCTTCCACCACATGAATTTTCTGCATCTCTGATTTTATTTTGAGGACTTTTTGGCATTCAGCTTCCCCAGTCTGTCACCCTTCCATTCTTCTCATTTGTGGCTTCTTCCGCTTCCCCCGTTAAGTCGTCTTAAATCATTTGACTTTTACTTTCTCCTAGTGTTCCCATATTATCTATGCAGATCTCACTTTTCCTTCTCTCCTTTTCTTGGGTTTCTGCATCCTCCCTCCTTGGCCATTTTTTTTCAGTCTGGTGTGTGTCCACCATTTGTTTTGTGTTTTGATCCAAATTCCTCTCTGGTTTTGAATACAGATTGTTCCCCTGCCCCCTCCTTCGTTAATGCCTTTTTCCCCTCTTATCCCCTTTTCCTACTGTGTTTTCTTTTTTTTTTTTTTTCCTGTGGAAGTGGCCCATCTGCCTTCTTCCCATGCTTCTCTTATTTCCCTCGACCCCATATTGTTTTGCTAAATCTTTGTAGTGCTGCCCCCCCCCCCAATTATTCTATTTACCCACTTTCCTTTTGATCTCCCTTTTACTGTCTCTGTAAGTAGGATATATGTTACAGCCTGAGCGAGTATGTTTGGGTGATACCACCCCCCCCTATTTTTTTCTATTCAGTCTTAGCATAATTTTGGGATCCTTCTCTTTCCCTTTCTTTAGTCACCCATCCAATTCCTGCTGTAATTTTAGTACTTTCATTACCTCTTTCACTACCTCCTTTACCTTTTTGTCCTTCACTACCTCTTTACCTTTGTCCTTCGCTACCACTTTGATAACCTCCTCCAGGATTTTTTTGCATTCAGTTTCTCCCTCTCTTTTCCTTCTTCTTTGTACCTCTCAATGGAATGTCTTTCCCTTTTCTTGTTCCTGGTATATTTGTTAGAAGTAGTCCTGAAAAAAATTCCATAACCCTGCTGTCCTCTGTGTACACAGTCTCTCTCCCTCTGTTTGGATTCAATTGCTTGCTGTCCCCCGTCCCCCCCCGGCTGTCTCATGTTCCCTAACCCTGCAGTCCTCCTATGATCTCTCCCTCTTTCCCACCAATGTTTTGGTATCTCTCACTCTCCATTTCATGTTCCTGTCCAAGTCTTTCTTTGTCTTTATACAGTACATTTTTTGTCCTTTTTCCAAACAGTCAGTTTTTATTGGGATCTAGTGTGACGTTGGAGTCCCCTCTGTTGTCTTCCTCTTCATCAATGTTTGTTTGTTTGAATTCTTCAAAGACCTTGCTGTATAAGTAAACTGTATCTTTCCTGGGTTTCCCTGCTGAGCTGAACCTTCTGTCCTTGTGTCTTTACATACACCCCCAAAGAGTGGATTTATATTTATTCCATATTGTCTGTCTTATTCCATTTATTTTTCATGCCAAATGTTCATATCTCCCCTCCCCAATTTCAGTTTTCTGCACCCTTTCAGTCACTGAAAAGGTTGCCGCTCCCTTTTTGCCATCCTCTGTTTTGTCTGTTTCTCCCTTGAAACTGTGGGTCATGATCTTCCCACCTTTTACCCTTTAATTTGATCTGCTGGAGCAGTACCATATCTGCTTGCATCCTACTCATTCTGCTGTGTATTTTTCCTTTTTGGTTGGGTGCAAAGATCCTTTTTGTTTTCATGTCTCTCTGGTTGTCTTCGCTCTAGACAATCCGTCTTTGAACAACTTTCCTTTTCTAGGTTTCCATGCTGAGCTGGACTTTCTGTCCTTTGGCCTTCACATATGTTCGGCCTCCACTTCCCTCCACCCAGTAGAGTTGGATTTATCTACTTCCTGTGATATGATTACCTCTTAGACTTCAGTCATTCACCTTGTTCTTGTTTTCCATGTCTGTTTTGGCTTTATCCTTCTTGCTTTCACTGCTTCTCCATTATCATCTCCTTGCTGCTGTTTATCTGTTCCTCTACTTGTTTACTTCGCATTTTAGTCTACTTTTGTGACAGTTTCATGCATTCTGTTTCACTCCTCTGTAATATATTGCAGCCAAACATAACACTGGTGTTTTCATAACTGTTTCTCATTTTTTTTATTCAGGTGTACCACAACACTTTTTTTCGTACTACTTCAAAGTGAATATTGACTTAACATGAAAATACAAACCTTATAAATATGACATCGTAGAAAGGTTGTATAACAGCAATCTGCTTATTTGTGCCTCTCTTTTTACCTTTGTTACTGCTGGAACGTAGTGTAGAAAAAAACATTTTTTTTACCACCTTTGAATAGCGCCCCATGTTCACAGATCCCATTAGTCCTTTTCAGTCTAATTTACCCCGTTTGTTGTGTCAGTTCTATGACTTTAATCTCTCTGCTGTTTTTGACATGCAGTTGAGTTTACTGGGTGTCTCTGTCCCCCCCACCCCATTTATTCTTTCATCTCTCCCTGTATGACTAGACTGTCCAGATTTGTGCCTGTTGCTTCAGCCTTGTGCACAATTTCTGTAACAAAGGCTTGTGCATCTTCCTGTGTATAGAACTTGCCTTCCATATTATTTAAGCATACTTGTATTCAACATATTAAATTATGGTTACAGAGAAGAAAACTGCCAATTTAAGGAACAAGTATACTTGCAAAGAGGTACCCAGGAAAACTCTCATCCTGAGCAGAACCGCCTTTAAAACTACCATTGGGGAAACTAGCTTTTTCCAGACAGGCCCTGCTCTGTGGAATAAGCTTCCAGCATAGCTAAAATATGAGACTACTTTCCTTTGGTTCAAGCAAATCACTGTCTGAGTACCTGCATAATGAAGAAGAAAGCATGTGATGTTTTTGGGATAGCTGTTAGTGTGCAACATATTGGTGTACCTCTCTTCAGAGCATGTATACCTACAAACTCCCTCTTTTGGCAGCACTACTTCATCTTTTGTTCTTAACCAGTGCTTTGCAGTTATATTAATCCACTACTCCTGTGGGCCATACTTTTCGATCACAAGGTTGTAAATGTATGCATAGTTTCTAAAAATGTGTAAATTGCAATTTAGCATGATGTGACTGTTAAGTCATCCCTGAATTTCTATCAGTTGTGCTGTTTTACAGCAGATCATAGGTACATGTACTGACCAGTCATGCTTTTTATGTATATTTGTTATATTCTACCATTTTATATATCTGTTTGTCTTTGCAATGTTGTAGATAAAATGTTTCATGTCTCCATGCCTGGACTGTGGTTGAAAAGGTTTTGTACCAGCCCACCTACCCAGTTATCAATTGGTACATAACTAAATAAGCAGTGGTATTCTGGATGCATTTAGCTGTGTCATATAAATGTGGACGAGGGTCTTTGCTCCGCTAGTGTAATGTGATGAGGGTCTTTGCTCTGCTAGTGTAATGGGACTATGAAGAGCAATGACCTCTGGAGCCTTTTGTTTTTTTAAATGCATCTTTAGATGACCTTTGCAGTAGCTCCTTGGTAAATGCCGGATGTTCTCTGCAGGTCAGGGTCTTCTTTTTAAGGAGACTGTGATCCCAGAATGTTCCATTTAGGATTTTCTGCCCAAGAAATTTGGTAGAACTCTACCTTGTCACTGAAAGTGGCCGCCGCCTTATCAGATATGAAGGTTGTGTACTTACCTTGAAGATAGATTCCTTTTTGTCCTGGAGAATTAGGGTACCAATAGTGTATGATGGGGTCCTGTTTCATACAGTAGTAGTACTGTTGCAAGTAACTCCTTACACATGTTATTTACGTAAGCACATTTATTTGTCTTTGTTTACCGGGAAAGTCTGAATAATACACATTTTCAGCAGAGGCCCAGGGCGAAAATAATTTGTTTACATTTCATTTTACTTGGTTCCAGTTAAATACAGAGTAGTTACATTTCTATTTACACGTTCTAACATTCTACAACCCCCCCCCCCCCCCCACACACACACAACTTAGTGGATTGTACAGGCAGCAGTTATGTATTAAAAAAATTGTCGTTTCAGTGAGAAGTTGAGAGTATTCTGTGTAAGGAGAGTATTTGGATAGTATCGTATGGTGAGCACAAAGTCTTAACCTGGTGATGAGCATGTGCAGGACCAGGACTGGGTAAGATTATGTTTAAGCAGTGGTTTAAGACTATTGAGTTGAGAGCTTTATTTGTGTGGTGATACTATTCCAGAGTTCAGCAATGTATTGGGAGTAGAGCGAGGCTCCTGCAGCATTATTTGAGTTTGTGAGCAGTGAGAATTTGTTACTAGAATCAAGGTTCCTTGCTGGACGGTAGGGCAGTAATAAGTTTTTGTAGTGCATTGCATTTTCTTGATGATGAGTGCGTTTGTGTGCTGTAGTTAGTTGTGAATATGTTTGGTAGTTGTGCAGTTCAAGCCAGTTTAATTGCTTAAAGCTGTGGCAATGGTGGATCCTACGAGGGAGAGTGGCAGTTTTAGTTATTTTATTGTAGCAGGAGGAAAGTTTCTTTCTTTCAGTATTTAAGTTTGTTAGGAACGGCATATAAAAGAGTTGGCAGTAAAAAGGTGATGGAAGGAATCCATTGATCCTGTAAAGGGAGCCTAGTTTGTGGTGTGTAGATTTAATGGTGTTCAGTATGTACTGGTCATATTTGGGATTGTCCTCTACTATAACACCTAGAAGTTTACTGTGAGTTAAAATTTCAGTGACTGTATTATTTACTAACTTTATGGTAAAATATTACTTTTTTACCTCAAAATTGCCTTGAGTAGGAGGTTTTTTTCTTTGAGCCAGGTTTCTTCAGAGGAGAAATATTTTTGGATAGTGTCTTGGAGCTTATTTATTGTTGAACCGCATATTAATTTTGAGTTGTCTGCATACTGAATTTAACTAGCATGATGAGTGAGGGTTATTAATAAATATATTAAATAGGAGAGGACCCAGGATAGAGCCCTGAGGGACACTTATAGTAACTGGTTGAAAGGATGAGTAGGTTTATTACTTATCTGGACGGCAACAAGCAGTTAAATGGCAACTAAAACTATGATAAGGAGTATAGTGAAAGTCCTGTTGAGTTTAATGAGCAGCTGCTAATGTGAGACAGCATCAAATGCCTTTGACAAGTCTAAGAACATGGTGGACATGAGCAGACCATTGTTTCTATGTTGGTTTAGTTTATTGGTAAACTGTAGTAGAGCAGTAGTGGTGCCGTGCTGGGGTCCAAAGCCATGTTGTGTTTCTTTGTGCAGGTTATTTGTGGTTGGGTATTGCATCAGTTGCATATGGAAGCATTTCTCCTAATATTTGGGAGAGGAGGAGAGAATCTCTGTTGGTTTGTAGTTACTAAACTCTGGAGATGTGCCTTCTTTGTGCAGTGGTAGGATTGTAGGATGAGCAAGGTGTGTACTAGACTAAAATTTGAAGAGCTTTGAGTAGTTTTTGGTTGAACAGGGGTAGATGTATTTGGGTGTCTGAGAAATAATATTGATTGTATAAAGTAGGAATTAAACTGTGTGGGGATAGTCTTGTCATATTATCTGTTTCTGGAGAGGGAGTGGTGGTCTTGCCAGAGTTAATTAGTTTTAGTGATGAACAAAAAAAGTTTTGGGTTGTTTTGATGTTTGTCGTGTAGGTTGATAAAGTATGTTTGCTTGTCCTGTTTGTGTAGTAAGCACATACCAGTTATATTGCTTTAGTGTTTCATTGAATATACCTTTACTAACATTGGTTGTATTTCATATTTGTTATGTTTTGTTTAGGTTATGGTGAGTTCTAATGGTATATATTGGTATGTGGCCACTTGTACTATGTGAGAAGTGGTCTAGTTTTGTCAGTTTGTCTGGTTTATAAGAATTCAGTCCGTCTCCCTGAAGTTTTATTGATTCTAGTGGATATGGTTATTAATTATTTGATGTATGTTTATGGATTCTGTGGGGGGTAGTGACATTTGAGTTGCCAGTCTATACAAGTCTCCAAGTATTATACGGTAGAACTTCGTTAACACACAATGGTAAGGAGTAAAAATTTTGGGACTGCGTAATGCTGCATGCACAAATGAAATATCATTCAAATATATATAGTCCTAGGTAGTAAAACATGTAGGCACTAAAAATAACTGGGAGAAATTCAGTTTCAGTGCATTCAGCAGAAACCAGGCAGCCAAGACTACAGTACATGCATTTAAATCGTGAACTCCTAATGAAACAAGCAGTCGCTGAAAACCACCAATAAATTTGTCAAAAATGTTATGTAAATTATTTAACAAGAAAGTGTAACATTAAGTAAAATGGCAATTTAAAACAGTACAGTACTTTATTCCGATGTACCACATGTTAACCAAATGCAGCTAACAAGACAACCGCAGCAAGACGTTTGATAGCAATCCAGTCCAACAAAATTAGTTTCCTTGAAAATACTGCAGATACAGATACATATACAGTAGGTATCCTGGTGCTACGTACAGTACTGTAACTCTGCGGTGTTAAGCACAATGGAAACAAAACTTGCATTGTTCATTTACTGCAGAGTTTTGCTGTACTGCTCAGTTAAGTACAGTAAGTAAGCCAGAGAAGTAATTCACAAAGTGGAAATACTGTAATATAGTAATCAGATACCTTTTGAGTAGGTGTTATCTTTTGGATAGGAAAATATATTTTAGTGAGGTCAAGCTTGGTGTGTAATGTGTTCCTTGCAAAACAGCAGGAGTAAGTCTTGTTTCTGTCTTTATGCATTCTCCCATAGTGTAGCATGGGGAAACGAAATTAGGGTTATTGTACATGTGCACTGCAGCTTCCTTGATGGGGGGGGGGGGCATTATAACCCACATGTCTCTTATTGGTCCAACATAGGCATTGTACTACAGCTACTGAAGCTTTCAGACTAAAGTGATCCCTTAATGAGTTCAACGATTCACACTGATCTTTAGTGCCCTTTTGTTTTCTGCCAGTTCACATGGACCTAATACTGTAGTGATTGGTCAATAAATAGATTACACAAGTGTACTGTACATGTCCCTTAAATAATATATAGTTATGCATTTACATGCCTCTGAATTTTTGTTTTTTCTTGCAAAATCGGCCATATGCCTCAGGTGTATTAAATCCAGTGGTTCTGCGCCTTGCTTCTCCGTGAATCTCGTGAATTTTTCTACGACCTCTTCACATGGCAAAATTTTCAATGTCTCTATGGATGAGGCAGCATCTTCACTTTTGCCTACATTATGTGAATTAGTGGTAGCAATTTGGTCTGAACTGCTTGTACAATGTCATCATCGAACATTAATTCAGTAACTGGAACACCCCAATCCCTTCTTTCATCAGATTGTAACCATTTATTGATATAGTCTTGAGAGGTTTCACTGCTGAAATCTTTCAGTATCTCCTAAATTTGTGCTGCTTTTTCTTGATTTGTTTGGCTAACTGTCTTGACATCTGTTTCAGTGAATCCTTCAAAGTCGTATTCAGAAGAGCTATCGAGGTCTGGCACAGCGTCCATCTGAGCCTGAGCAAAGGCATCATGCAGACCTGTCATCCAACATTTTTCTATTGACATTTTTTTTTTACGTCATTCCCTGACTGCTGAAGCATATACATCTTTTAGATTTAAATTTTGTGAACTACGGAATGTTAGCAGTTTCAGAGGAAACTAAGGCCAAAGGCCAAAATTAATCCACATCTATAATTTTGCTTGAAAGTTTTAATAAATCTTTTTGGTCTAAAGGTTGGACTTTTGATGTGGTGGTCTTGGGTAGGTAAATAATGCGAATTTTACTATTATGTGAAACTAATGTATCAGCAGGTGGATGAGCAGTACAAATGTCCAGCAGTAACGGTGCCTTCAAGTTTTTGAGCATGCAGGTGTTTTTTTAACCACTGGAACAAATCACTGAAAATGGAACTTGACACCCATGCATTCTTACTGCTTCTATAGATAATGGGCATTTTTTTGTGTATTTAAATTATTTAAACAGCATGGATTTTCACAAAATGTCCTGTTAGAAGTGGGGGTTCATAGGTAAGTACTAGACTGTCTGTCCATGG
>NC_056729.1:329069355-329079355 GCF_019279795.1 Protopterus annectens | reverse complement strand
TGTTGGTATTCTTTGTGCGGCTTGGCTGAATTCAAGTAACTGAAGGAGGTAGATTTGATAATTGGTGGTGAAAGCTAGTAGAGTGAGAGAGAAATAGTAAAATCTGAGATGTGATTCTGAGTACAGAGGGAAAGGAGTTAGGACAGTTTGAGTATTAGGTGGGTGGGAATTGGGGGTAGGGTATGGGGAATACAAAGAGATCAAACATTAGCAATGGTGAACAAAGTGGGTTGACAACTTGACAAGGTGACAGACACAAACAATTGGTGATGAAATTTACAGTCACAAATCCTTAGAGATAATTAAAAGGACCAATGTAGTTTAAAAGGGTGCTGTGCCAGAGGCAAGTCTTGATTTTGTTGCTCTAGGACACTATATTTTAGTGGGTGCGTTAGTCCAATGTCATGTTGACCTGATTGATGGTGATATTTAACAGTAAAAAATTGCAGTTGACAGTTTGAACAGCTGTGTAATGGTAAGGGGGTTTCTATGAACTTTAAAATGCTAAGTCCAAAGGCTACCCACACCCCCACAGATAAGCAAAACGATGAGAAGTAGGCCAGAATGCAGGACTGCAGTTCTGGAAAAATCCTTTCTTTAGAACTAAAAGTGGTTACACAAGCATCTGGGGCAAAGGAGAAATATATTTAAGGAAAGGAGACCGAGGACTGCTAAAACAGTGTATCACATTTGAAGGAGACTGTACCAGTGAGACTGCTGTGGTCGAAGAAAATTGATATTGTATAGTGTACAAAGTTCTTTAGTTTTGGGCTGCCATAATGTTTATAATTTAAAAATATAGCCCACACAAACTGCAGACTTCACTGTTGTATACATATTGATTTGCTTGCAGGGACACTTCTATAGAAAAATAAAAATACAGTAAGCAGTTGAATGCACGGAGTCAGTGGTGACTGTGCACAAATATTAGTTCAGAGCTAAAAGTGGTTTAACGACTGTGTCTTGGGCAAGGAGATATAAGAAAGGGAGATAAAGGGTGGAAGGATGTCTGTGGAGGAGGCAGAAGATAAGGCTGTTGCTTTCAAACTAGGACACTAAAGCACTTTTCTTCAAACTTGTTACTGTACAGGCTAAAATACACTCGGAAAAGACTAGGTGCCCTTGACACTTAAAATGCAAGGACAGAGGTAGAAAAGACTGGGTGCCCTTGACGCTTAAAATACAAGGACAGAGGTGGTACAGAGTTTGTCCAAAATTAATGGTGGGTATATTGGGTGGACTCAAACTGCCTTTTAGATGAGGCTATGTATGCATGCTTTAGGGATGTTTCCAGTGAACCTGTTGAAAAGAGGGGAGAAATACCATTTTGTGATTTGTTTCTCAATAACAAAACTTTTTTCTTATCTTGGTGCCTTGCTCATCTTTTTTGTCATTTTTTTTCTTTCCCCATTTTAATATCTGAATTTAATTTTTAAGTTGGTATTCATTTTTTTTTTTTTGTTCCTTTGTGAAAAATACTGCCTTCCCCTATTCTAGTGTTTGTCCTATTCTTCTGCATGTAGATTTCTCCCTTTCATTTTTATGTTTTAAGGTGCTTGATTACAAGTACCATGCATAATAAAAATTGAAGCACTAAGCAGGTAGGTAGTTATGTTGTGGATGGTGGAACTTTGTGGTACATGTGACATAGATTAGACAGTGCAGATAAGAGAAGAATAGTGCGGTATTACTTGCCTCTGCTGGGGTGGGGATGGAGGATAAGGGAAGTGTATGTTTTGACGGAGAGTTAACTATCAGTTATCCCTATGAAGACCTGAGACATGGTAAGGTCTCTGCTTATGGGGTGGGGACAGAGCACCTCGAGGTCTTATCTTTGCAAAAGCAGTTTGTAACAACTTGTATCTGCCTGTCACATGCTAACCCTTTGGATGCAAGAGATGTGTGTGCAGGAATGTTAATTGATTCATGTCTGTATGATGGTGTCAGTGTCTGGAGCTCTTGACCCACTGTACAGGAACAAATAGATGTATGCTTCTGTGGTGGAGTGATAGATCTCTATGAATGAATCTGTTAAGGACAGAGAGAGAGAGAAGAAAGTACAAGTAGGTTAAAAGTAAACCATTACCTTTAATCCCTTTAACTACTCTGTTAACATTAATTAACATTACGTAATTTCATTAACGTTAAACATTACCAGTAGCTGCAACTAGAGCAGTACATCTGAAGCATATTTAAAATGTGTAAAACCCACTCTGGTTTTAAATATACCCTTAATTCTAAGCAGACTGCCAGTATGTCAGCTCCTTACTCTTAACATTTAACACAAATTGGAAACAGTGTTGTAGCAAATGCTTCTTGACTGTTCTTGATGCACTTTAAGTAGGTAGTCCTGTCTTAACTTTTCAGCATTTGAACCAGTCTTCCAAATATCTATTGACACCCCTTTTCATTAGTTCCAGTGTATGTGTGTACCTAACAGTCAAAGGAAAACTCCACTGTGAAACTTGAAATAATGTATTCTGTTCTGTGATGTTGTAATGCATCAGAATGGTTCTAAATGCTTCTTACTATATTTTCATGTTCTTTACACAAATCTGGTGTCATGAGATCTACCATGTTAACATGATCCTGTTTTGCAGTTTCTTTTTCTGGTTCCTAGAATCCATTTCAGCTCACCTTTTAAAATGAGTTTGAGTAGACATAATGATGGGAATTTGGTTGTGAATGGAATGGCATTAGTGTGACCTACCTATGTGAAATAAGCTCATGCTATACTTTTCACAGTAGTAAGCTTCAAAAAAAAACTCTAATTACAGAGTTTTCTAAGGCTAACACTTTGTAGTCCAAATTTAAGTAAATCTTTATCTGCACTTTTTTTCAAATAGTACAGCATTTAAATTGATTTATTTGTGTTGCATTGAATACTATCTAGCTGGAAGTTGTGGCTCTGTTTTTTCATTTACTTCCCCACCCACCATCCCCTGCTTTTGTTTTGGTGTTGATCTTGGTGGCTTTGAAACTGCCTGCCCCTCGTGAAAATTTGCATTTGGATACTCCTCCTTGGCCCATCTCATTTGCTCACTCAAAAAAAAAAAAAATAACAAATAATTTGCGCTTTTTTCATCTGCTTGTACTGTATTTGTGTTTCTTCCTACTTTATTTTGCTTTTGCGTAACCTTAAAAGTACTCAGTTGTATTTATTACTGCTTGGTGTAGCTATCATTCTTTTAGCCTTTTGGTTTAAGCACTTGGGCTTCAGACCAGTTGTTTTACATTAAGAAGGTTTGTGGTTGTGGAGGACAGGCAGCTTACATCCTTTTAAGTTGGGAACTGCTGACTGAGGGTTCAGTGTCTGTTATTCTAAAAGTGTATTAGTTCTGGTTTAAGCACGTGGGCTTCAGGCCAGTTATTTTACATTAAGAAGGTTCGTGGTCTGCACACTCGTAGGAGAAGAGGCTGGACTCTGCCCTTCTGAGTTGGGAATTTCTGGTTAAAGGCTTATAGTGCCTGCATATTTGAACTGTTTCTTATGGAAATTGGTGTGCCTTGTTTGCTGTAGCAAAGACTAGATCCAGGCCTGCTGAATCTAGCTTTATTTTTTTGTATAATTTGAGCACTAATCCAGGCCGCCTTTTTTGGAGAAGGTTCCCCTGCACCCCAGTGGCAGGAATGTGCAGTTAGAACTTGTCTTATTGAAGACTACAGGAACAGGGCTCAGTTTTTGAGATTTTTTTTTACTGGTTAATTGGGTAATTTGTTTAAAAGCCTTTTTCTGATTGCTTGTAGTCATTTAAAGCTGTTTTAAGTGTATTTTTTATGTTTGTAGTCTAAAGCAGTGTAATTTTACTGTTTTTGCCTTATCTTTTCAAATATTTTTTTTCCTTGTTTCCCACCTTTCTAAGCTAGTATAGTCCAGTTTTCAGGCTAGTGCTGAATTCAGAGCTGTTACAATTTTCTGAGTTGCCCATGCCTTACTTGGATAGAGGGAGGTTTCTCTGCTCACCTGTTAGAGAGGGAGCTTTGAGCAGCCATCTGTCCCTGGAGGAGTGGTTCCAGCCCAGATGTTAGTAGTTTGTGGGCCATTTTGGGCTAATTTCTCTCTCTCTAATTTCCCTGCTGTAAAAACCGCATTTGCAAGTCCAGGCAGCGCCGGTTAGCTAGAGCTAAATTTATCCCGGCTCCACCAAGTCTCCTCTTCAGTTTTCCCTTGAAAGTAGTCTAACTCTCAACCCAAGCACTTAAAAAGCATCCTACAGTCCAGCACTTGCTCAGACCTAATAGCACGCACTAATACACCCCGACACTTGATTGCCCAGCAGGGCAAGGCTCATTATTCACCTCTCACCAACCAAGTGACTAAGCAGCTCACTCTACTATTCAGACATGACCAAAGGGCAATTTCAGGTATACTCTCCAGTCCAGCTGGTGAACCTGGGTATCCTGAGGCAATGTTACAACTGCCTCATGTACACAGACAACCCTCTCCTCCTACCAAAAAGCATTAACATATGCGAGAGATGCAATTATATAGCTAAATTGGAGTCCAAGCTCTCTCCACCCAAGACTGTAACAAGCAGTCATGAGGTGAAGGTTAACACTTGCACCACACATCCAGCCTCACATAGACATACTAAACCAGCACTGGCAAAAAATACACAAAGTCATACTTGGAGGCCCTAAATAAAAACCTGCAAAAGCATCACAGACCTCCAAAGCAGACACCCAAAAAACCTGCACCTCCCGTCACAAACCAGACAACACACAAAACACAAAATCAATGTGCCGCACAATAACAGCACTTAAGGCAAAATAACATACCTAAGTCACTAGTAATAGGCGACTCTATAGTCAGGCACACTGACGTCCCACTCAGTAGGCTGGACAAGGAGAAGGTTACTGTTGGCAGCCTGTCTGGAGCCAGAATCTACCACATAACACAAGCACTCAGGTCACTCCAGAACAAGTACAAATATGACTCTGTCATTGTTCATGTTGGTGTGAATGACCTGAGATGTACCTCCCTGGACTACATGAAAAGAAACATGGAAGAGCTCTCTGATCATGTAGCCCAGGCAGGTATGACCCTGACCCTGAGTAGCATCCTGCTCTCACCAAGATTGATACCGCAGTATAAAGAAAAAATGATCAATTTCAACAATTGGCTAAGCTTCTGGTGTCATCAAGGGGGATCCAGCGTCTGTCAGCATGGGATGACATGCTCGACAGGCCTCTTTGCTTCGCAAGAGACTGCTTGCACCTGTCACTCCTAGGCTTTCGAATACTGGCCAGGGCTCTTGCTGTCCCCATAGTGCCTTTTTTAGGCAAGGCTGAAAAGTCAAACCCACCTCCGTAAACAGCACAAATAAAAAAAAATGAGGGTATGCTACTCAATGCCAGGAGTTTAAATATCAAACTGCCTGCCCTCGAAGCACTCCTCAGTATGGAGAACGTTGACGTCTGTGCAGTAACTGAAACCTGGTTCAAGGCTCCACAGAGCACCCCAGCACTACCGGGCTACAACTCATACCACATATTTTGGCCACAGAACATGGACCGAATCACAAAAGGAGGGGGTGTATCCATATTCATCAAGGGTACTTACACCTCCAGGTTAGTGGCGCAGCATGATACTTCCGAGATCATCCATGTGCAACTAACATCATGCAAATTTGCAATGCAAATTGTGGCCTGCTACAGATCACCCTCCATGACCCAGGACCACCACTACGCCTTTCTGGAGACACTGGAAAACATGAAGGTCTTACAGAACACTCTGATATTGTGCAATTTCAATTACCCTACCGTTAACTGGGAAAACTACTAGAGTACAAACTCCCAGGTCCAGCTGTTTCTGGAATTTATCAACTCAAATGCCCTTGTATCAGCTGATAAACTCCCCTACCAGAGGTGAAAACAAACCTGTTGGACCTGGTCATCAACATGGGCGACAGGTGTTCCACACCAGAGGTTAACCCATCACTAGTTAGATCAGACCATAAAGTAATCACTCTGGATGTCCACACTCCACCACCACCCCCAACTAAGGAAACCACAGTAAAAAAAACTTTTCTAAAGCAAACTTCACCTTACTTAAGACAGAGGTGGTAAGTTTCACAGCACCCACGCTAAAGGATAATGCTGCCCAAGATGCAGGAACCTTTACAAATGCACTCTGAGCACCTACAACGATGCATGGATCGTGCCATCCCTAGCAAAACCAAGACTCGCTACCCTACGAGAAGGAAACCAGTCTGGTGGATCCCTGCTATAAATAGGCTGTACAATAAGAGGAGGAAACTAGTTCAGGAAAAAAAGCAAATCCCAAGAAGGAAAGACATCCCTGATCGGTATCAGTAAGAAACTAAGGTCCCTCATAAAATCCTCCAAGGCTAACTTCGAAAGAAAAATAGCCAAGGATTCGAAAGATAACCATAAAGCCTTCTTTAGCTATGTCAAGAATCTAAGTGGCAACTCGCAGATATGCTCTGAGCTAGTGCAAAATAGCACAAAATATACTGAACCCACTGATATTGCCAACATCCTGGCAGATAGATTCAGTGCAAACTTCACCCCCCTCTCACACCCAGAAGGGCCCACAGCAATACCGAAAAGTGTAGTGTCTCGGAAATCACAGATGCACAGGTGAAAACAGCCCTTTCAAAGGCACAGCGTCAATGGGGCCAGATGGTGTCCCAAGCTGCGTCTTGCACGAACTACAAAATGAACTAACCCCCCACCTAAACAGTGTTCAACCTCTGCCTCTCCACAGGCTATGTGCCCATAGAATGGCACACGGCAACGGTTATTCCACTCCACAAAGGAGGGGTCACAACTGACCCTGGTAACTATCGCCCCATAACCCTGACTAGCCTGGTCTGCAAGGCTGTGGAGCGCATCATCATGGAACTCCTTAAGAAAGACTTTGGGAACCTCCAAACACTTGACCTGACCCAGTTCGGCTTTAAGGGCAGGTCATGCCTACTAAACCTGGTTGACTTCTTTGAGACTGTCACCAAGGTCATTGATGAGGGGAAGGTAGTTCACACAGCCTACCTTGACCTTGCCAAGGCTTCTGATACCATTCCCCACTCGGGAATTATAGAAAAACTCACCAGCCTGAACGTAAACCCCTACGTCACAAGATGGGTTGCCAGCTGGCTTATAGACAAAACTTGCACTGTAAGAATAGCGGGCTCCAGGTCCGACTCTAGACAAGTCACAAGTGGTGTCCCACAAGGCTCAGTCCTGGGACCCCTACTGTTCGACATGTACTTCTCAGAAGTACAGGCAAACACAGGAGGACTATGGCTAACCAAGTTCGCCGATGACTGCAAACTGGGAGCCATAATTGACTCACCAGATGGCAGAGACTTTCTCCAAAAGGGCCTTACTGAGACAGACACCTGGTGTCAAAGTCATGGTCTCAAGCTAAATGCCAAAAAATGCATAGTCCTCCCATATGCGAAAAACAAAACGCCGATGAATTACCACATAGGTGGCAGCCCCCTTAATACAGAAGTGGTAATAAGAGATCTGGGGACCCAGGTAGATAGTAATCTCTCCTTTGACAGTCATATTGCCAAAGTAGTTAGGAAATCCTTCTATGTAGCCCATCTAATTACTAAAGGGTTCGCATCTAGAAATAAAGAGGTTATAGTGCCCCTCTACTAGTCAATCATCAAACCCATTATAGAGTACAGTGCCCCGTTTGGGATGTACCTCACAAGACACTTCCAACAGCTGGAAAGACCACAAAAGTACCTCACCAAGAGGATTACTGGTCTCAAACATATGTCCTATGCAGCCCGACTGGAAAAACTCCAGCTGTACTCTGTGGCATATCGCTTACTCGGAGGCGATCTCTGCCTGACTTACAAAGCCATGTCCAATTCAGAATTGATGGACATGCTCCCCCTAAAGAAGTCCAAGTCTATGCGAGCCACTCGCTCTAGTGAGCTAGTTGTTAACCTACTTGGAGGTATTTTGGTCATAGGTTCATAGGTTCATACTAGGCTATCTGCCCTGGGGAAGTTATAAGCCTAGCCCGATTCTGTGTGGCTTACGCCACCCCTTGATTTGAGTATACTGTGCCCTTTTTAAGGTTTAGTTTACTGTGCCTCTGTCTAATAGTGACACGGGAGTAATCCCTGGGACAAACCTACGATCCCCCATCCACCTATTGAGATTCTTCTTGAAGAGATTCAGTGAGGTTCTCTGCCTCACATGAACTGGAATTCTATTCCAGAGCGAAGGGAGCCTCTGGGTTATGAACCTGTCCCTCCAGCAAGTTCTGTTTATTTCTGTGCTGAGGTTCAAGTCCCTTGAGCGTGTGGCTCTAAGGGATTTAGATTTACTGAGGTGGAGCATGTCCATTAATTCTGTTTTTGACATAGCTTTGTATGTCAGGCATAGATCGCCTCGAAGTAGGCGGTATGCAGCTGAGTAGAGCTGGAGTTATTTTAACCGAGCAGCATATGGCATCTGTTTGAGACCCTTAATCCTCTTGGTGAGATACTTTTGGGGTCTCTCTAATTGCTGCAGGTGTCGGGTAAGGTACATCCCAAAAGGGGCATTGTATTCTATGATGGGCCTGATGAGGGATGAATAAAGGGGCACGATTACCTCTCTTGATCTAGATGTGAAACCCTTCGTGATGAGGTGGGCTGTGTAGAAGGTCTTTCTAACCACTTTGGCAATGTGGTTTTCAAAGGAGAGATTGCTATCAACTTGGGTCCCCAGGTCCCTAATAACTTTCTCTATACTTAGTGGGTTTCCGCCTATGTGGTAATTTGTGGGCACATTGTTTTTGCCAAAGGGTATGACTATACATTTTTTGGCATTTAGCTTTAAATCATGGCGCTGGCACCAGTTATCTGTCTCTCTCAGACCTTTTTGAAGGATATTTGTGTCAGCTGGAGAGTCGATTATGGCGCCCAGTTTGCAGTCGTCTGCAAACTTGGTGAGCCATAGTCCTTCCACGTTTGCCTGTACCTCGGAAAAGTATATACCGAACAAGAGTGGTCCCAGGACAGAACCCTGTGGGACGCCACTTGTGACCGGTTTCGAGTCTGACATGGCTCCAGCAACTCTCACTCTGTGGGTTCTGCTTTGAGCCAGTTTGCGACCCATCTTGTGACATAGGGGTTTAGACAGACATGTTAATTGATGGCTGCTATCTCAAGTAACTGTAGTCTACTTTTATATTTACTCAGTGTCTGCTGTGAGATATGTATTTGAAATTTGCTGCTGCAGACAGAGATACTGTATTGTGCAAAAGTATTTTTCCTTTTATGACTCCTGTTGTGTCTGCCTTTCCAGTGCAGCACTTCCCTGTCAGATTTCTTTCTTTTGTAAGGCATAAATGTCTTCAATTACTTTTTCGTACTTGTTACTCCCTGGATTAGTAAGATTCCGACCATAACTATAGTCTGCAGTTTGTGAGTTGAGGGTATGCAACCTTGCATTCAAGTTCTGCAGTGAACCTTTGCTGTATGCATGTACATTTAGTCACTTTCTTTGGCAGATGTTTGCAACCGGACAGTTCACCTTAATTGTTTTTTAACCATCATTACAACTGTTGTAGTAAACATTCCATTCCTTCCCTCCTCCACTTACTCAGCTTTGTTCTGTTGTGATAGAAAAACTTTTTCATTTCAAACAGCTACTAAATGACCAAAAAAGGCTGCCTGATTTGTTACTCTGCTTAATTTTGTTAAATAAGAATAATTTAACAACCAAACATAAGGGCATTTACATTTTGTTCTTCGTATGTAAAGATTTCTTCAACAGTTAACTCCTTTTGAAGGCTTCAGTTTAGGTGTTTTTAGCTCTTCACTGACCTCACCATGATTGTTTTAAGATGCAAAATTGTGAGTGGCAACCAGCTTTAAAAAACTACAGAATTTGTATAGTCTAGCCTGGATTGAGGAGGCTCAGACAAACTTTCAGAAACATGAGACATAAAACATGAAAAATGCCAGGACTTTTGTGATCTGTGGTAGGGAAGCGGGTGGGGCTGAAAGCACATTAAACATCTCGG